>NC_092527.1:41262500-41305000 GCF_037038585.1 Patagioenas fasciata
ACGCATATGAACTCTTTAATGAACTAAGAAACGGTTATTGGTTCACATTAGAGCTATCGTGTTTAAATTCAACTCAAAAGTCTGAATGCAGTGGCAGGAAGGAATGTACAGAAATATTCCAGCAAAAAGGATTTGTGCCACGAGTCCTGGGCAGCTTTTCTGTCGGAAAAAGCAAATGTCTTGACGGGTTTTTAAAAGAGAAGATGGAAAGAAATTTTTCGCTTTCTCTTCTTCCTGAGCATGTTTGTATTTTCTCCCCACATACATTTAATTCTATGCAAATTAATACTGAATGCAGGTATTCAACTTATGCTTTTCAAATATAGCTTGTCAAATACAATACAAGGATAAGCTTTGTTTGTAAATTTAAAAAGAAAAAATAAACATCCTAATTTTTTGCTGGACTATGTGAACAAAGAGGAATAGGGAACCAGTCAATGAAAACAAGACAAACACGAAGGGATGGAGAGGACGGCAACAAGCACCCTACCTGCAGAACGGAAAATAAAACCGCATCAAGGAGATCAAAGATATATCTGAATGATGTAGCGATAATTTAAGCATTCAAGGAATGATTAGAAAAGGGAGGTGGCATGGATGGTAATTATCTAATGAGGAAGGAAGGACTAACAATGACAAATGAGAACTCTGTGAAACACCAAGTCCATAGCACGAGCCCAGAGCCGCACCAGGGCCACACGGCAGCCCCGGCTACCAGACCCCAACCTGGGGCCCCGTTTTCCATTCCCAGATGTGCTGAGCAAACTTTATGGCACCTTTGGCTGCTGGTTGTGGTGACCCCATCTCATGTCCTGGGCCTCCGAGCCACTGCTGCAAACGTGGCAGGAACAGGATGGAAAAACAAGAGTAAAGTTTGGAAGAAGGGACAGGAAAAAATTAAAAGGGAAGAATTTGGTGAAATGAGAAAGGGAAAAGATGCTGAAGAAGACAGATTGTTGCACACCAGCAAAAAGTAATCCAAGTGTCAGGAGTCAGGGTGAAGGACCAGATCAAAAAAAGAAAGAGTAGGAAGCCTGCAGCAGAAAAGATGGGATTAAAAAAATCCAAAAAGAGCTAAGGATAAGGAAATAACATCTGTTATGTATAGAAGAATGCAAGCCTTTAAGGAAGACAAGGCAAGGATTCAGTAGAGCAAGGAGCACAATACAAGACAGAGGGCAGTGTGAAAGATGAGAGGATGGCAATGGGTGGACAGAAAAATAACAGAAAAATCAGCTTCTTTCAGAAAAAGAAAAGACAGACAACCTGAAATCCGGATACCACAATTACTGGAGCCTTAGAAACGTCTAAAAGAGAGATCAAGACAATATTTTTCTCCATCGGGACTCTCTCATTAATAATAGAAGGGGAATTTCTTTTAAAGTGTGATGTTAGTCACCTTCCCCTCTGCTCGTGCAGGCAGGTGGTACCAAGACATGGGATGCGCTGGGAGCATCTGCGCTCCTCCGCATCCCCGAGGAAAGCGTGCTGGGCTCTGAGCTCTTCTTGTGTCCCAACAAAGATGAGATCATGCTTGACTGTGACACAAAACGCTCTTGCCTTTAGCAAACACCTTATTCACAGGGAAACTGAGGCCGGGTGGCACCAGCGCTCTGGCAGAAGCTGGCCAAAGAGGTTGCAATGATGTCGGGACAGTTTCTCCAGTGACCATGGGGCCAGAGCAAGCTGGGAAAGCCCCTGGCAGGGTGTGTAGATCCAGTAGCCAAAAGCTGGTCTGTGTTCCTGGGAGTGTGTTGGTATCTCACCCTCCTACACAAACACCCTTCACAGCCCCTCTGTGCATTTCTGGGACAACGCAGGCATCAGCTCACAATTTCCTTTGTGCAAGTGGTATTAAAGTTTCTGCGGGGCACATGATAGAGAGGAGAACATCTGGTTACAAGCGTTCAGAAACACCACAGCTCTGCAGATAGGGGCATGTAAATGTGTTTTTATTCTAAACAAATTGATCGTTAGCCACTGTATTAAATTGGAATCTACCGGGCTGGACCTGATTTTAGAGATGACAAACAGACATATTTCTAATAGATGTCAGAGCATTACCAGAGTTTTTCCATGCTCTTAATGCTTCAGGCACAAACCTGGAGCACCAAAACCAGGGCAGAAATGAATCTTCCACCTGGCTCACCACGTTAGTCTTGGACCACACTAACATGTTCTGCACAGATTTCTGTATAACCACACAAATATATCCTATATTGTAGCATCAAATATGACCTCAATAACGTATTTAAAATCAGCATCATCATTACATATCAAGCTGGTCTTTGGGAGAACAAGCCTCTGGTTTCACGAGGCATTTTGAGTGGAAATGAGCTCTGGAGAAGGAAGCTGTGGGAGTCTGTCAAGCATGCAGTAAACTCAGGTTTGAATCTTGGCATTTCCCAATGCAGATCCTTAATTACAACAACACAATAGAGAGTGTGGAGGAGGAACTTTTACAGAGTATTAAAGAAAGGAGTGATATGTGGTACAGCTGTCTGGATTTCCTTGGAAATACGAAGCAGTAGCTTTTATTAATTACGCTGAGGTAACTGGGAAGAAATTTAAATATAGAAGAAGTACCTGAAACAAGTAATTGGCTGGAATGCTATCATCCCCCTTACTCCACTGCTGGAGAAATTACCAACAAAATATATTCTGCTTCATTTCCCATGACACTAAACACTTGGAATACGGCTCCACATCTTAATATTATTGAAAGATGAAGTGACATTATGAAAAAACCTTACGCAGATCTACTCCCTCTGTGAGCAGGCAGCGATAACCGCCTCAACTTAAATATGAGGGCTCCTTGATTTAGCACCGAGCGCAGTGGGGGACCCGCTGCACGGAGCCGGACTCGGAGCCACTCCTGCCCTCGTGCTGTTGTCCCACGACTGACTTGTCAAAATAAGGAGTCAGGAGCTAGCACTGGTTTTTAGCCTAGAAGATGAGCCGGTGGATTTCAAAGTTGTATGAAAATATTTTATAACAATTAAAAATAAAATAAGTTTTTAAACCCAGAAAAACAACAACAAAAAAAAAAAAATCAAAAAAACCCTCAGCCCCCCAAAATTGAAAACCCAAAAAACAACAAAAGCACCTCCCAAAAACAACAACAAAAAACAAAACCAACAACAAAAACAAAAAAACCAAAACCCCCGCAACTCCCCCCAAAACAGAAAAATCCAAATGAAACAAGAAAACCTAACAAATCCCAAACAAAAAAAAAACACCCCCAAAAAAACAATCCCCCACCACCCCCCCATAAAACAGCACAAAACAAAATTTAAAAAGATTAAAAAAAATACAGTGTAAGTCCAATCTGGCATCACACTATATTGAACAATTGAACAATAGATTAAGTCTGATGGTTGCCTGCAAAGCGCAAGCACATCCATGACACAAATGCTCCAGGGAATGCAAGAAAGAACAGAATCCCAGAATGTCAGGGGTTGGAAGGGACATGGAAAGCTCATCCAGTGCAATCCCCCCATGGAGCAGGAACACCCAGCTGAGGTTCCACAGGAAGGGGTCCAGGCGGGTTTGAATGTCTGCACAGAAGGAGACTCCACAACCTCCCTGGGCAGCCTGGGCCAGGCTCTGCCACCCTCACCATGAAGAAGGTTCTTCTCATATTCAGGTGGAACCTCCTGTGTTCCAGTTTGTACACATTGCCCCTTGTCCTGTCACTGGTTGTCACTGAGAAGAGCCAGGTTCCATCCTCCTGACACTCACCCTTTCCATATTGATCCCCATGAATGAGTCCCCCCTCAGTGTCCTCTTCTCCAGCTCCAGAGCCCCAGTTCCCTCAGCCTTTCCTCACATGGGAAATGCTCCACTCCCTTCAGCATCTTGGTGGCTGTGCTGGACCCTCTCCCTCTCTCCAGCAGAACAGGGTGACTCCTCTCCCAAAACCTCCTCTGGGAACCCCCTGCCTGGGGCTGCAACCCAAGGTGCTCCCGTCGGCTCGTTCTGATCAAGAGCCAGATGAGCTCCTGGGCTGGGACTGATGGTGCCCATTGCAGTTCACTCATCCCCTACCGACCACTGAACTGATACGGAAATTCCCCCAAGGAAGCAGTTCAGGGGTGAGGCAAATTGTATTGGTCTCCAGCAAAAATTGGTTTGGTGGATCCAAGTTGGAAAGCAACTGCCACTGCTAAATTACAGTTTTTGTTTCCAACAGAAAATTTCAGTTACTAGTGCAACATTTTTCTCCACCTGCATAATTAAAATAGATGGAACATTGTAGGTCTTGAACATCTAGAATTTAATTGTCAAAACAAAGTAAATTCCAGGTTAAATCTGTTAATCCAGCTTTATAATCCTGTGGGATGCAGATACTCGACAGATGTCTGAATACCCTGGTTTATATATCAGCTCCACTCAGAATGTCCAGTAAATCTGGCCAACAGGTACAAGCTGAGCACATAAAAGGATAAAGCACACATTGCACCAGCACAAATTCACACTTTCTGCAAAGACTTTCTTCAAGAGATGTGCTTATTTCTATTTCACAAGGCACAGCAATCAAGTTCATTTTGAAGGCTGCCCGACCCTCTAATTTCTCTTGAAAACATGAACAAAATGTCTGAAAAAATGGTTCTTCATGAAGGACCGTGCCAGGCAATGTGGGAAACGTGCTGCAGAGCAGTTGTTCAAGAGAAGTTCCTCAGAAGTTTGCCTTGACATTCTTCAATTACTACTCTAATTATCCTTCTATTCTTTAGGCAGTGAGCCCAAGGTTTCCTGGGTGCATGGGAAGTTAATAAGGGAGATGAAGCAAGATTGTGAGGCCATGTCAGCATACGTTCATTAAATCTGATTTCTCCAGCATTAAATTTGCTGTTCCTACCATGTATTACAGTGTCTATGTATTTAACGATAAAAAATATGCAAGAACAAGTATTTACAATATTTCCTGAGCCAGTGGTTTTTTTTTCCATCATTTGTTCAGAGTCGTATCTATTATAAAATGGACAAATTCATTGGGAAATCTACCAAAAAGAACACGATGTCTCCTATTCTTTGCTCGAAGGAAATTAAGGAGTTTCCAAAAGCTTGGCTGTAATCCCCACTGCTTTCTAGCATTCAGCACTGGATATATATATATATAATTACACAAGAAAAAAATTACATTTGAAGAAAGTTATTTAGGTTGCAAAGCCAAGTACTTGAAAGTTAAGAAATGCCACTTTTACAATTGCCCATGCAATCCTGATTCTTCCCGCTTAAGTATCCAACTTCTAATATTAAAAGAGAGGCAATGGGAAAATATTACATGATGATGTAGTTAAAGATTGTATCGTAATACATGTGCTCCTGGGAACAGAAATAAGGTTGCAGACATATGTAACCATAAATCTGGCATTCCTTAACACAGAAATCTTGCCCGTACAAACTAAATAGCTTCCTTTTAACATAATTTTTATGTCATTTCCTGTTTTGTTTAGTTTCTAAGGAAATCTATAAAACAAAACATCTTATGCACAGCTATCTAAAAAAATGAAACCCTTGAGACCAGGTCCTACTCTTCGTTTTTCTCTGTCTCTAACACTTGCTCACCTTAATTTCCTGGTGGAAGATGGAAATTTTCCCCCTGCAGAGGCACTCTGGGGTGTTTGGGGATGCTGGGGCAAGACGCAGGGGTCAGGGTGATGCTGACCTGATGGGGGTCACACTGGTCCCCATCACTTAGTGACGTCCTGCCCCATGGTCAGGGTCGGACACTCCAGCATCCAACCAAAACCCACCTGGGAGCCAGAGGAGGAGAAAGGGCTCTTTTTTTTTTTTTTGAAAAATAAAAAGTTTTATAGCTCTGTTAAACCTGCAAAGCATTTTGTGGGACCCAGAAAAGGCCTTCTCTGGCCTGACGTCTGCTGCGAACCATGCGGCTGCTGGAGCTTATCCAAAACAGAGAAAAAGCCCCAGGAATCTCCCCAGGCATGAAGGGCTGGGTGGCCAAATGGCTCCTGCTGAGACAACATGAGGTGGTATGAAGACTCTCCTGCGATTTTTTAAAGTCAGATGAGTTTGCCATTGGCAACGGATGGAGAAGAGAAGGTCCCCTCTGGATTTCCAACACCCAGCAGTGCCCCGTGCAGCAGCCCCCGAAGGGATGGACAGGGCATCAAAGGACGGACAGAAGGAAAAATCTATTGTAGATATTGGAAACTAATCCAAATCTTTCCTGGCAAATCTGCTTACTTAATATGCTCATTTAAATTCATTTCACAGTCAAGGAAAATGAGGTTTTTTTTAAAAAAATATGTTTATTAATGCAAGTTGTGGGCAAAATAAACCCCACTAGCTCTTCCCCCACCCCAAACTCAGCACAGAGAGAGTCTCAGTTGCATTCGGCATTAATTGTAAAAATATTTATTTATTTTTAAAAGTGGGCTTAATTAAAACAGGATTTCATGGCTCACCAATAAAGAACATTTAAAAATAACTTTCCCATCAAAATTATGCAGGGGGAGGAAAAAAAAAGTAGCCAAATATCCAGTATGTTTTGCCACATATTAGGAATATATCCAACCTCCAATAATTTTTATTAACCTCTCACTGCTTCTAAATTCAGAAAAATTCCCCCAAATCAGAGTTCATAGTCTGACATCAGAAGGTGACAAACATCTCAGTGACACTGAGCACCACAGACAGTTGTTTTGTCTCTGCCTGCAGGCTGGTTCGGGGGTAGGTCCATCACCCGATGCTGTAACACGGGATGCACACGGGTTTTCATGTTTTGCATTTTTTTCCATGAACAGTGTGATTATTTAGAGGCAAAGCCTTGTAACCCGTATCCCTGCTTAAATCTATGAAGGATTTGGCTCTGAAAATCATTTGGCAAGTAGCTGCTCTCCGTGCAAGGCACTACTAAGAGTCTTAAGCGTTATTTCATCCGTTTTATTCTATTTGGTTTCCCACAGATCTCCCTGCTTGAAACCAGAACCTGATGGGTTGGTAGGAGCCTGGGGAGTGAGGGAACATCTGCCCAACCTCTGCAGCAGCCCCGGCTGCGGGGCCAGGCTGCCCAAGGCTGAGCATCCTCACTGGATGACCCAATTTGGGTCTTGTCAAGAGCTTTGGCATTGAAGAAGGTCAGTTGAAGCGAGTATAATCGTACCCACAAGCCTAAAGGGAAAGAAAACTCCACCGTCTTAACTAAAAGCTGCTGTAGAAACCACACACCACGTGCAAGTGATTAGATTCTGTTTCACAAGAGTATCATGCCAAAAAAGGGTCCCAGCTTTCTCAAACCACGAGGAAGGACTGAGAAATGACCCTCTCGTGACCGTCCGCCATTCCTAACCCCACCGACATCTCCTGCTCAGCACCATCCCACCTTCACAACCTCCCAGCTGTCAAGTGCCACTGCTGCCAACATGTCAGGGACACCCACCGGCTTCTCAAACACCTGCTCCGAAATATCTGCCCTCTGCAATTAAATATTTAGATGATACTTCATTTACAAAAATTAGATTTTAGGGTTGAATTAGGACTAACTTAATTATTATACTAAAATATGAAAATTATAGTATATTATT
Organism: Patagioenas fasciata; assembly: GCF_037038585.1. NCBI lineage: Eukaryota > Metazoa > Chordata > Aves > Columbiformes > Columbidae > Patagioenas > Patagioenas fasciata. The sequence continues at coordinate 41,270,054 of NC_092527.1, forward strand.
AGAAACATATTTTTCTTGCAAAACTGTGTTTGCAATCTAGCCAGGAAAAAAAAAAAAGTTATAAAATAGACTTTTTATTGTAGGTGTTAATTCTGAATAATTAGGATTATGCACTAGGGATTTGCAACCCAAATAAAAATTACCTAATTAACCCTTATATTGGCCCTAACAGAGAAGCCAAATATTTCAGTAATAATAATAATAAAAAAAAGCAGCCCTCAACACACATAAGTGAATATCTAATAGTCAAAAACTAAAATGGGATTTCAAGACACCTCCTGGAAAATAAACCCGATAAAAGCCATCCAGACACCTGGGATTTGGATTTTCCATGATGCGATCAACATGATCCAGACATTTTACGATCACATCCCCAATTAGGAAACGTTAAATCATCTCAAGGTCTTTTTTTCTTGACACTCTCCTAACACTGCTGCTACCTTCTCTGTTTTCCTTTTATAGTGATTATTAGTCTTATTTGGGTTATTTTTTTTAATTTTTTCTAGGTTTTCTCAGTTATCCCATGGCATGTCCAGGAACTGACGCATTAATGGGAGTAAGACATGGCAGCCCCTTGGCCAACAGCCCATCAGGAGGAACTGGAGCCTCCTCAGCTCCTCTAGAAGTTCATAGCCAAGAGCAAAAGGCAACACGGTCTCTCTGTAAAGATCATCCAAAATAAACCCAGGGCAACAACACACCATGATGGGGGGGGGAAGGGAAAGAAAAAGGAGGTTCTCATGGCCATAAGCATTGTTCAAGCAGAAAATAATGTTCTTCCTCAGTCAAGGACAAGAGTAAATCATTATAGACTCATACAAACACCAACAGTGCTGGAAAGGGCCTCCAGTTCATTTCTCTGCGCAAGGTGTAATATTCAGTAAGCAAATCCAAGGTCAAAGTACTCTGCTCCAGTTCCATATGTTTTAAAGCTTCTTATGTTTTCATTTCATGGACAGACTTGGCAAACCGCAGCAATATGAACTAGCACTCAAGTTGACACAAGAAGTGGCCAAAATTTGAGGTTGCTAGGGTTTGAGATGCGTGTAAAATCAAGTCAGATCCCCTTAGATACAACTGTATTCTATAACTCAATGAAACATGGAGGTGACTGCCCAGTTTTTCATGAGAATAGGTGAAACGTGTCAAACTGGTCCCAGACTGCCACAAAAATGTGGCACAATCAAATTCTCCTCTTGCATCACATGTGGAAGGACACACACGGCTTACTGAATTACCTGTATGAGAATATCATGATGCTCGTCACAATCAGAGTGAATTTTGTGTGATCACCGAATACTGAACGATGCTGGCATTAATGAGATGAAGCTGGATGTCTGAAGAGCTTCATCAGCCTAATATTTAGCCAACAGTAATTATCAAGAAGTAGTAGAAACATTGGTGAGCGTTTATAGACAGATGCAATGTACATGAACATTGATATAGTCAGGAAGAAAAGGAAGTGTAAGCTTTCTGCAACTCTTTATGTTTTCAAGTCAGTGAGGTGCCCCAAATCCCTTGGGGTGCCCCTATGGCCCCACGGTACCCACGAGCAGAACCTCCCACCGCGGGATGCGAACCACAGACCAGACTCTGCCTCCCAGGAAAATGGGGATTTCGCTCAAGGTTTATAGATTCAATCAAACCTCCTCGAATAATTCCCATGGAAGAACTCTACATACATGAGGCTGAAGCCTTAATTTTTTAAGATTGCTTTTCCCCTGCTGTACAGATTAAATACATAAATTGATTTCATCTCATTCAATTTTGAAATGATTAATCTTATAAAAAAACCCCCATGTGCGTGGTCCCAGCCGCGTTCAGCTGGACAGGTGCATCTCAATTGCAAAGCAGAACCAGGATTTCCCATCCCTCTGTGCACAGAAGCACTGAGTGCTGTACCCAAAATACTGTCCCAAACATAAAGAACAAGTCTGCAAAATCCAAGTCCCCAGGAGCACATTGGTGTCCAATAAGAAACACAAGGCTCCATTTTCCACTCCTGGCAAGTTGCCTCTGGTAACATGGGCTGAATTTTCTTCTTTGAAAATCTGGAAACAATATAAATGGGAGATAACTTGCAATCCTTAATGCTTTCCATCCTCTTTGCAAAAATCTTTTTATAATGCTCAAATGGTTGGCTTCCAGTGATGATATTATAATGATCCTGGGGAGTACTGAGAAACTGAGAGTAAATTCAAGTCAAATACATTTTTAGAAAATTAATACAATATCACAGACCTTATATTGAATAATTTTCATTACAGGATATAATTCTCTTACTGGGGAAGAGCAATAACATGGTGATTGTTGATGTTTCCAGTGCTCTTTTGTACTTTTTTTTAAATCTGCAATACTTAGGCATTAAATTGTGCCGTTATAGTTGCTCGGCAACCATAACTTCTGCATATGCACCTCCCATGGTTTTGTAGCTACAACAATCATGATAACAAGAGGATGGGTATCTTTTTTTTTGCAATCAAGATTCTCCTTGATATGTAAATTTATGCAACATTTTATGTATTATGTATGGAAAAAATTAAAATAATTATTTCATTTGAGTAATGAGCCTTAAGTGTTGATTTCAGTTTTAGAATTGCAGGAATGGACCTGCTGAAAATTTGCTATCAATAAACAGAGGGAATCCACTGGCATAGTGTAAAACAATTATATTCTCTTTGGAACACCTGCTATTTACATATTTCCAACGTGAGATACAAAACAGGGGTGGGGAGAGCATTCAGGGCTTGTGGTTTTGAGTTTGAGAGGAAGAGTAAATGGCTATTTAAGATGAAAATAAAAGCAAACAAAAAACCTCAAAGCAAATTAAGTAAATTCAGTGCCTGTAGAGCAGCCCAAAGTTAAGCTCATCTTCTCAAGAAAAACCTGATTCTCCTGAGCGCATCTCCAGGACTCGGTGCAGAATACTTCAATACACAGTTTTGTTCGGAGGTTTTAGTGCATGACACAAACTCAGACATCGCCAGAGCAAGAGGAAGATACACCTGGATGCTACACCTGTCCTGTTCCCTCCCATTAAAAAGCTTTTCTGATGCATTCAGACTGCTGAGCCTTCACACCCTCCTCCTCCTCCTCTATGGAGATCAGTGGGAGCAGCCGACTGACAACAATGGAAAGGACACGGGTCCCAAAAAGAGGAAGTACTTGTAGGTTAGTTCTCATGTTCCATAGATGCAAAATGCCCATGGTCCCATACTCATAACACATTTGTTTTGGTTCTTATCCTCTATACAAAGAAAATAAAAGCCCTAAATACAGAAGTTATTAGACCTTTCTGTAAGAACATCTATTGACCCTAATTAGTTTATTTTTAATTGTTTTAATTAATGAAAAAGCAAAATTCTCTACATATCCCTTTCAATTACTAAAGGGAGAAAATAATTTGATATTAGGAACTGAATTTGGTGAATCTGTTACCAGGCAGCAGCTCTGAGTGATTTTAATCATTTAATGCTGTATTACAAGTTTATTTCCTTTCAACTGGAATAGACTTCAGCTTCGGGAACAGACTTAGGGTTCAGCTTTATTTTCTCCTTTGATGTCACTTCCTCATTTAAACCAGGTTTCTCCACCATAAACATCATCTAGTTTCTTCTTTTTTGGTATGGGGATATAACTGGCAAGTATATGTGGCGCTGCACAAGAAGAAACCACTGTGTAGATCAAAGAGGTAATTTTTCCTGTTTCATCTTCCCCTAATCAGGATATTCTCCAACTTCTGGAAAGCCTTTAAGTAACTGAACATCGTGTCTCTTTATTAAGCTACAAATACTCTAAATGAAGCTTCCTGCTCTGCAGATGCTCTTGTTGGGTACCTGCATCCCCGTTCAGCACCACCCACACCGCTCTGCCTGCGTTTGTATCAAACCTCTGAAAATGGAACTTTCTACTGTCCTGGGGCCACCACAAAAATTTAAATACCTAACAGCAAGAGTGTAAATAGAAAAATAAACAACCCCACCCCATAGACTTCTGAGTAATGACTTTTTTGAGCACTAGAAAGGAAACCCCAGCTGACAGCAGCCTCCTGGTTCCCCACCAGGACATCCATGTCCATCTTCCATCACCTGTAAGAACCCACTTCCCCCAGCCCTCACCGCTTCCCAGAGCTGAAAGCATTTTAAAAAGAAAAGGGCTTTAACTCAGCTGTGCTGTCAGAAGTGGCGGTACCTCAATGCCACGTACTCAACGTTTCCCCAAGGACGTTGTGGTCCGGGTTCCAAATATAATTAGGAGAAATTTCAAACACTTCTTTAGATTACGTATACAGTAACATGCAGTACTGACATAGCTATAGAGAGCATTTCTTAAAGTCTTTAATCATCAAGCCATATTTTGTCTTCTTTACTTATAGGTCATTGCTTTGACAGAATAAATTATGATTAGCCTCTTAGTTTAAATGTAAAATTTAGCAGAACTATAGTGTCACTGCTCTCTGTGTTCTTTCTTTCAGTATTTCTCTTTCATTAAAACTGCCTTTGAAATCTTTTACCCTCTACTGTATGTGAAGCCCAGTGAGGACACACTGTCTGCGCTAAAGGAAAATGTGGAGGCTGAGGCTCCTGCGTTTTTTTTCTTCCCTTTTTCTTAGGATACCAACATCACAGTAATTCTGGTATACAACAGGCAGGGAGAAGGCAGCCAGAATATGAGATATGGGATTGAGACTTTCCAATGGAAACTATGCATTTTCTTAGAGCACAATTCTTGTCTTAATATGCAAGGAACAAGACCAAACAGAAATAACCATTTTCACTAAGGCATGTCTGATCCCCCAAGAAAATGTATATACCATATATGTGCATATGTGCCCTTTTGAACATCCTAAGCTTTGCTGGCCAAGCTCATGTGTTAGTACATAATTTTCGCTGCCTCTGGAAACCTTTTTCCTGCTCAATTCTCTTTTCTGCTCAGAAGCATTTGCAAAGTGCACAGCTGCAACATGCACATCCCAAATGGTGCTGTGCCCCAACCCCACCACGATGGTCAACGTGCCTGCAAGAGCCTCACCAGCTCCCAGACTGGGAACCAACCGTTCCCAAAGTTGGGCTGGCGCTTGGCTCACGCTGCCGCACTAAACCACATCCAAACTACCTCAAAAAGCACTTTCTCATGGTGTTTTCATGAGACCCTGGGTGTGCATTAAGAGGCACAGTACATTTGTTAAAGGTGACACCAGCACTGAGGAAAAAAAAAAGAGTAAAAGAGGGGGAAAAAAATATCACAACCGAGCAAATATTACATTGCTGGAAACAGCTTCATCTGCTCCCACAGTTCTACTTTGAGCAACACAATGCCAGCAATAGGAAGGGTCATAACAAAAAGCATTCGACTTGCCAAAGCAATATTTCTCTGGGCTGAAGCATCTTATTACACAGTCAGTGAGATTGTTGAAGTGCTGAACGTTTTGCAAGTTAAATCTCTATAAACATGACTGTAACATGCAAAGAGTAGCTTGACCATTATGGTTAGCAACTGGCATCTCTGTCCTATAGAAAACCAAAATTGCATCAACATTTTGTGGAAACAGGAATTTAAAGTCATCTGCAGAGGATAAGGTTATAATGGTGTTGGACCAATATTATAAAACATATAATTCTGCTACTCTGATGCAAGGTTTCCTAGAAACATGCATCTGCACTGCAATGTTTAGAGGTGCTCATGTTTCTTCTTGATGTATTCCCCCCAAACCAGAGGATTTCCTTTGGACAGTGGCTGATTTTCAGTTGGGAAACCTCAAAAAAAGGTTGTTACTGTCAAGCAAGGGCTCCTCTGATCTTCCGCTTGGCAGGATGATAGAGCATCCATGGGAAACCTCTGCCGTCAATTTGAGAGGTCCGTGGAAATTGGGAAATGCAATCCTAAATCCCCAGCTCCGCAACAGCAGAAAACTGGCCTCAGGTATATAAAATCACAGATGCACAGTTCCCACACACCTCCCCTTTCACACCTCCCGCCTGACTCCAAACCCCCGTCCAGTGATTCTGTGATTTCCAGCAAACACAGGGTGTGCGGCCCTTGAGGGGCTGAGCAGCCCTTGGGGGGCTGAGCCATTGGTTCTGACCTCCCCACACCATAAATCAGCCGTAGAGCCCACAAAGCCCTTTAGGAAACTCGGTGCCTAATTCCCATTATCCAAAGCCATTGCATAGAAGGAAAAAAAAAAGGCAATTAGGGACTGTAAACTCCCTCTTAAAAGTTTCATATAAGATTCCTAAACCTGTTTTGAATGAACAGGTCCTATGGGAGGACTCTTGTCTTTCAGAGGTTCTCACATTGTATTTTGAGATGCAGAGCAGTTAGAACCCAGCTTAATGTTACACAGCATATCATGGAGCAGCGTACAACAGAGCAGACACAACCACATGTCATTTTCAAAGTCCCTTTCACAGAAAAAATCTCATTAAGAAGAAGGGTGGAGAACTTTTCTTCGAAAAAAGGCCAGAGGACAAAATTTCCATTGTAAGTTCCACAGCAATTTGTAAATAAATATACCTAGTAACTAGTAATTAACATTTTATTAGATAAATGACTCGTGCTTGCTAAATTACCATGCATAAATATGCCATTAATATGCAGCAGAACTTATAGTTCAAAGCTATCAGCAATGTAAACATATGTTCACACACTCCATCGCAGTGTGCTCGTGTATCTACATTCAAGGGCTGCCATGCAAATGCTTCAATGATTTAGGGGGCTTCAAACTATAAGGGGAAAACCACATCTTTCAACCGAGCTTAATCTGATAACGGGATGAATTTTCTTCAGGCAGACCCGTCACTGCAGAGCTGGTTTGCTCTCTGCTCATGAGCAGTGGGTAGAAAGACTCATTTTGTGGCCATTACAGAAACACTGGGCTATCTAATGACTGAGGAACAGAGTATTTCATACACAGATAGGAGCCTCCCTCCATCCCAGCCAGTGAACATGCGCGTAAGCCAATTAATATCACAACACAATTGCAATAAGGAGGACTGACAGGTTCCTGTGCAGATGAAAACACAACACGTGTGTCCTGCAAAGAAAAACACCCTTTTCCTTCCCTCTTTCCTTCCTACACAGTAGGAAATGCTGAAATAAACAGTTCTGAGTTTTGCTTGTAAAAGAAAGTTTCCTATTGCCACTTTGGCCCATTTTTCTACATCCCTGTGTGCTCACCGCTCTACAACATCAAAGCGTTTTGCCATCATTACTGAGCAACAGACAGGGGTGCGCTGCTCCCTATCACACCAGGGTGCTGAACCAAAGCAAGATTTTGGACTCTATGATCCTGACGGTCTCTTCTGTCTGAAATGATTTTATGATCCTAGGCTAAGATCAAGCGCTTTGCCCAGGAGCACACAGGACACCGTATCAGAGAGGATGGTGACTCCAGCCCGAGCTCTGTCCTTCAGCCACAACGCCACACCTTGCCAACAACAGGAACGTGTGATGAACTACAACAGACTTCAAAGAGATTCAAAACCACATGTGATTGCCATTTTTAAACCTTAAAAATATATGAAATCAATTTCCTTTATGTGTCTTTTCTCCTCTCTGTTAGAAATCTCTTTTCCAGGAAATAAACAAAAGTGCTTAGTGTTTGGCTTTTATCCCACTCTCAGGCTCTCCAAATCCACAATTCAGGGGAGTATCTATTAGCACATAAAGTATGACACGTGTGAGAAAAAGTTAACCTGAACACTTTTGATTAATTCTCATTTTAGAACAGAACAAAAACCAGCAAATGCTACTAGGGTGACAACCAGACAGCAGAAAGCACCAGGGGTCAAGAAGACATTAACACAAAACCTCCCTTGAAAAGAGCATTTCTACTTGCCTACACTTCCAGACACAAAGTTGAAAGCAACTTTACTTTCTTCAGGAGCAAACTCTTACCTGTTCAGATCAATTCTGTGTCCACTCAGGCTGAAAGGGTAGAAGAGGGAGCTAGGGAGCCTCAGGAATTTGGGGATGGAGTCCAACAGCTCTTCTGCATCCCAGAAAAGCCAGTCTTCATGCTCCTCTCTATTTATAATCACCATGAACCTCCTCCCAAAAAACCTGATGCACACTCAGATGTGCACAATCAGCCCATCATCCCCAACACCTGCCCAAGCTGGTACCACTCTTCTATATCCTTTAAACACATTCATTACTTATTAGAGGTCAAAGAAATCATGACTTGCCAATTCTTTCCTGGTAAACCTAAGGGCACTGAGGAGCCACTTAGTACTTTTCATTCTGCTTCTAATTTAAATACATAGTTGAACCAAAATGTGTATTTTATGGTTTCCTTGGGTGATGATTAACCTTCTCGTCCGCTACCACCGAGCACAGATTTTGGTTGACAGAATATTTTGGCAACTAATTCCCCATCAGGCAGAGGACAAGCGTTGCCCAGTACTTCAAAGCTGCCTCTGCCTCTTCTCCAGGTGTCTCTGGAGTGCACAATATCATTTATGAAATATATTTAAAGGCTGCACAGAGCCATACAATGTGAGCATAAAACTTTCTGGTTAAAATATCCGACACACTGCATGATTCATTTACAAAGCACACTAGGAACTACCTTTAGCTACCACCAGTTCAACATTGTTAAGAAGGGCTTTACTGAAAAATTAACCTTAAAAATCTCACAAGAACTTGTTTTTCAGAAAAGGGGAGGAGAAAAACACACCTGAAGTTGTCCGTATGCTGTTTCAAACTAAGTAAGAAATTTGGTAAATCTATGCTGTGCACAAACAACATAAAACGCACGGATCTGGGTAGATGTTTTCCATAACAATGCTCTGAGAAATTGCATTAAATCTCAGATGTTATCCCCAGTTTTATAGAATTGCCCACAGAGACAGACACCAACAGCACTATTAAGTATCAAGAAAGTACCAGGCTTGTTACAGGAGCTTTATGAGAGCCAAGGATCAAATATTTTTTCACAGTTTTATGTGGATAGTTTCATGAAAATTGATCAGGTCTAAAAAGTCACAGTCCAAATGAAGCTAAGGTTAAAGATAATTTATACATGATATTCCTAATTTTATTCTGAGCCCTTTTATTACTATGTAGGCCTTTATGACTTTAAAGAAAATGTCAGTGGCAGCAAATGACATTGTAGTGAATAATCTAGTTATGAGGGAAAAGACATTTAAAACTATTCCATATCAGCTTTGCTCTGTTCTGCTGAACTTACAGTTTCATCCCACACAGCTGGGCAAAACTCCTCTCTGTATTTTTAAATCCTCTTCACGGTCTCTTTACAAACCCATGTCTATTCTTCTTGGCTTTTTAATTCTTTTGAAATTTCGTGTTTTTCTCCTTTTTTTTTTTCCTAAGCAAATCAAGGGAATTCAGCCCTGCCCTCACATGCGCGGGGGCTCAGCTCCATGTGTGCTGCCGCCTCAGCTCTCCCGCTGAGCCCGGAACGTTCAGGACATGGGAAAATTTGCTCCATTCCTGATGTTCGTGCTGCTCACCTGTTCTTGAGAGCACTACTGTGCTCCGAGCAGCCCCACAGCAGGGACATCAACTGGAGACACATTTCTGCAACTTTTTAAATGAAGAGCCAAAGTATTTCCTTAAATTGCTGTCTATATGATGCTGGGGTTAAAGGGCATCTTTGGTCCTTCCTCGGAGCAACCTGTTTCCTAGTTTGCAGGATTTCATAGAAGCATAGAATCATTTTGGTTGGAAGAGACCTTGAGGACTATTGAGTCCAGCCATAATCTACCCCCAGCACTACCCCATGTCCCTGAAAACCTCATCTGTGTGTATTTCAACCCCTCCAGGGATGGTGACTCCAGCACTGCCCTGGGCAGCCTGTTCCAATGCCCCACAGCCCTTTGGGGAAGAAATTGTTCCCCAGATCCAACCTCAGTTTCCCCTGGTGCAACTTGAGGTCGTTTCCTCTCATGCTGTCACTTGCTATTTGGGAGAAGACACCAACACCCTCTATGTTCCAACCTCCTTTCATGTAGTTGTAGAGAGCGAGAAGGTTTATAAGATTTATTCCCACCTCCCACTTTCCTCCCTTTAGCCAATCTCCAACTATGAAACAACAACTGCAACAATAAAACCTACAAAAGATATTTACAGTGTTATTACAGACCTTGATTTGATTGTTTTTAGGGCAGAAATGCTTGCTTTCATTTTTTTTTTTCCATCCTGGAAAAACAGCAGTGATGCAGAGTGACACAACAGGTAGATTGCTGGCACCCCTCTGAAGCCACCACTTGATACGTGGAGCAGGTCTGGAGGGACACTGTGTCCTGAAGGGTCCCCAGAGGGCTCCTGGAGGAGAACTCAGAGCCCAGTCCTGTCCTTGCTGCTCACCAGGACAAGGTCTGATGGTGGAGCAACCTGTCCTGTCCCTGCTGCTCACCAGGACAAGGTCTGATGGTGGGACCACCTGTCCTGTCCCTGCTGCTCACCAGGACAAGGTCTCCTCATGGTGGGACAAGCTGTCACGAGCTGAAGGACCTGCCCAATAAATGATGGCCCAGCATGCGCTCCCAGACAATGCAGATGCTTAAATTACTGCTGTGAACTAAAAGTACCTGAAATCCAACAGAAGGATCCTCTGAATATTTAGGGATCTCATGCAAATTGTGTTCCTTGAAGCATTTTGTCTTTGATGTAACAGAAGGATGAACACATAAATCTGGCACAGGTACAGTTCCATAATTGTTATACATGAAGCTTACACATGATTATCAATCATTGCATGTATATACTGGAGGAAAACTGTTAAATAAATGAAACTAAAGAGTATAAATATAAATTGTTGTGACTGACTGTATTTCAATTGCTTTAAAACTCTGGTGTTAAACAGCTTGCTTCTTTGGTGATTTCTCGCCCAGGGAAAGAAATGAGAGTTCTTATCGTTAACAGTCTTTCCAAATTCTGCCACTGTCTGAATCGATACTACCCCTGGTTTTCCAGATGCTTGTTTGAAAGGCAACTGTTATTGCATGTCATAATTGTGTTCATAGCTGAGTAAACACCTTCATAGGTGCAAAAAGATCCAAAGGCTGCGAGAGCTGCAAGGCTGAAAAAGCAGAAATTTTATAGCTCTGTCACGAACAAAGAAGATCCAGCAATGAAATACAGTATTTTCCCGTGTCTTAAGTGTAACACTTGATGAGCTCGAAAAGCAGCCGGAGTCTTGTGTCCATGCACGAGATTTAATCGAAAATGTAGTCTTGTTTGAAAAGCGATTAGGTAAAAATGTCATTGATTTCTAAAGCAAATCTGCTCACTGAGTATTTCAGAGCCATAGACTCCCTTTTCTTTATACTAGTTATATTTTAGGTATTTTTCAGCAGTGGCTGAATTTAGCTATCATGCTAGAATAAGAGTAGAAAATGTTATGAGTGGTGTTTTTTCTGAGTGCAAAGCCGATTCTTGGCTGCAGGACTTGGCTTTCCCTGCTTTTTGGAGGAGTATCTGTCTTTCCTCATCACTATCTTTCATTAATATTTCTTTTAATCAAAAATCAGTCCCATGATCAAACTTCTCGAGTCAACCAGGCCCCCCAGTCTGCAGCAGCTTATCCGAGAAGGCAAGGAGTAACAGACCTGGGATGTGCAGCAACATTTTTACACTACAGAAAACAACAGCAATTTAAATACCATCTCCTGCTCACTTTAACAGCCTGCAGAGGACAATGTTATGTTGGTATCTCCTGGATCTGTGTCCCTTTCAAACGACTGGAGAATCAGTTCTTGGTTATTCTTGCAAAATGTATGTTGTCTCTGGCTGGTGAACCAGTGGGAGCAGGTCGGAAGATGCTGCACACAGCCCTGAGATTTTATTCATCTTATAAATAAAAATAAAAATGTAATTGAATATATATATATATATAGTAAGCTACATTTTTCACAAATGTGCGTGGATCTGCCTTCTGAAGTACGCATGTTTGAAAAAAGTCATTTCCTAGTTCCTATAATTAGTGATATTCTTAGTAACTACCTAAATATATATAAACCCATATTAACCTCTTCATTATTATGCAGTTATTTCATCCAAGTATTGTTCAGATGAACAAAGGTTTAATAAATCTTGCTCCATAATGTTGAAGAAATTATCAAATCCCCCTTTACCTGAACAGGATCTTTTAATATGATTTTTAATGAGACGGGAGATATCACAGAAACCCTGGAAGGGTCTTGCGGAGACGTTATTGATCTTTGGAGTTAGATCACCTTAATGATTATCTTTCATAGCTGCTGGAATATTTTATTCCTTTTCTAGTAGAAAGACACATCTGAAGGTTAAATACAGTGGGACGCAACAAACTTATAGCAAAAGTTTATAAATCCGTCACTTGGAGGAGGAAGAGAGGAGGATTTGTTGCAGGATTCCCCAAAATGCCTTCTTGCCCATTTTCACAAAATTCCAAAGACCATAGCCCAGGTTCTGAGGCCACAAATCAGGGCAAAAATCAAGTCAGTTCATGCAGCCTAATCTGGAATATTCTTTCCTTGAGCTGCAAGGCTGTGGCACTTTGATAGGTAACAAAAGGTCATTTGTTGAAACATCTAGCATGCGATCGGAAACTTTTCAATTCGTTGCGTACCCTGGTTTTCACATTTTTAGAAGCCCAGTACCCATTTCTACAGTGGTGCCTTAAGATTCCCCTTTATCATGTCAGCGCCTGCCAAAACCTTCCACCCCTCCCAAGTGCCCAGGGCGCGCTGGGCTCGGTGCTGCGCTGGGCTTGGTGTTGCACTGGGCTTGGTGCTGCACTGGGCTCGGTGCTGCACCGGGCTCGGTGCTGCGCACGTTGCCGGACGCTCCCGAGCATCCTCGAACACATCACATCTCATCTTTTTGTGTTGTTTTCTTTTTTTCTGAGCTGGATTTCACTGAAATCATTTTATCAATTCTTCCTCGGGATCCTCGAGGGCATGTTGCAGAGAAATCAGCATGTACAGTTTCATAATGATGTTCCGTATTTTTATTCCAAAAAACAGTGCAAGCCACACCACAGATTAAGGAGAATACTGCCAGAGGTTTTATATCTAAAGCCTAACTTTCCTTGACCTTTTTTTTCTCTTTTTTTGTTTTTTTTTAATGCCTCCCAGTATTGACAAGGCCATTAATTTGTGATCCAGAGCTGCACCACTTCTCAGGTTTAAGATACTGCATTAGGAACTGGTACCCGCTGTCTGGACAGAGGAGATGCTGGGGGAGCAGCTCGGACCTCATCCCCTGAGCATCCAGGCACGGATGACAGTGGCAAATAAGCAAATTACAATTCATGCAACAAATTCATTGGGAAAAAGACTGAAAGCATGGAGTTGAAGCATCTAAAAGAAGATAAATATACTAGAGGTTCGCGCTGTGCTCCAGCTCCTGGTGTTGCGAGACACAGGGCACCTCGAGCATCCTTCGTGCACCGCAGCGCCTGCACCATCCCCACGGAACACAGGCAATGCACCCACCCCCGGCATCGCTCCCACGGGCCAGATCTGCAGTTCCCCACCACGCCGGCTGCAAACACAATTTAACAAATTTCATTTATCCTAGACCGGGATGAACATACCCCAGGGTGCTCCCGAAGGGCAGGAGATGGCACCCGGTGCCTCAGGCCCCAGAGCGGCCACGCAACCCGGATAAGGGGATGCCGGACAACGGGGACTGAGTGGTCCAAGGGTTGCGTGGGCACCAGCGCTGCGAGGAGGGGTCGGGAGGACCGAGGTAGTTTTGGGATGCTCAAGGATGCTGCGACAGTGGAGCATCCATCCCTCCAGTGGCCCTTTAAGCCAGATTGAAAGATGCTCTGCATTGCCAGGCTGACAAAAAAGCGGCATTAGCCGAGCTGTGAAACTGGCTCTGTGTGTTTAATGTCTCTCAATGGCTGGGGTGGGATAGCGCGGCATAAACTGAAAGTCAAGCAGCTGAATCCTTGTGCACTGCTTTGAAAAATTAGGGGCATTTATAATGTCTAATATGTTGCAAGCCAGGATGATTTAACAGATGGTTTAAAAAGAAAATCAGCATGTCAGGCAAGGCCCATTGTGTAGCTCTCTGTAGATTTCTATAGAATGTGAGAGTGATAAAAAATGTTTTTCTTCTCTATTTCAATAGTGAAAGATGTTAAAACTTGAAACCTTGGGGGAAATTGCTTAATTACCCTCGTGGTGTCAGTGGTCCAGAGCACTGGGAAATTTCAATTCCCTGCAGAAAGGGGTCAAATAGGGAACAACCAGGACACTTTTTAAACTCTTGTTAATGCCTCATAACCTTTAATGAATAATTTTCAGTATCACGGCCAAGCTAACCTCGCACAAAAGACAGTCATATTTACCTCTTCACGGCTTCTCCTTAATACTGTGCACAAAGAGAAAAATATAAACAGCTTTGCTTCCATGCAGACAGAATAAATGATGGGCAATTTGGATTTGTAAATGTCTGAGCTTCTGTTCTACACTGATTTATCATTTCTGCACGATTTTAGATTTCGGATGCAACAGCAAGTTAACTTTTCTCATGCAAGTATGGCAAGCGGGGGTTTCCCCATACCATGCATTCAACAATTACCCTGTATTTTTATTTTAGAAAGAAGAGTTAATATTTAAAGTTGCCCTTTAATACCCATTTGGAAACACTGATTGAATAATAAGCCGAGCAGCTCAGTGTATCACATCTCTATTAAATTCTCTTGCCTTTTTTAAGATAAAAAAGAAACTTTTTTCTTCCTCTAAATGCAAATCTTTCTGTGTAACACTGTGCCTAATCTACTACAACTAATTAATCTGTTTGAGCTGATGAAATGTTACCTCTGCATTTTTTGTTCCTTGTATACAATTATTGTAACAGTGGTGAATAAATCAATACTCCCAATCCAACTGTAAAAAACAATCAAGAAAAGCAGTGCTTCTCAGGGAAAAAACACCAAATAATATTTATTAACTCTGTCTCAATCCACAGCAGAGCCTAATACCATTCAAGCATTTTCTGCAAGTGTAATAAGCAAACTCAAATACATGATGAAAGTGGCACATGCCAATAATTTCACCATTTTACACTGCAGAGTAATTGAAGGATTTAATGAGAAACAAACCAATAAAAATAAATAGACCATGCGAGAGGAGGAGAAACTGAGCTAAAATGGAAGTTGCTCCATTGTGAGTTTTAGGGGGATTTTTGCAGGGTTTGACCGGGAAAAAAATGGTGTTGGGACGACTGACTGCTTATTTCTACTGATTTTAGGTTTTGCAATTTTGTGGTGGTAGCAAATTCGACGAATCCAGACGCCGGCATAAGCTCTTTGATCGAACGGGCGGGCCGGGCGAGAGTAAGGAGTCTAATTCAATGTGAATTTACCATCCGTACTCTTTAATGAACTCTTAAACAACACTGAATATCAATGTCCCCGAGACCACGTTTTTCCAAGCCTTATATACTCTATACCAAAAGGCCATGCGGCAAGCGCAGGCTACAATTAGTTACACTCACAGTCACTCATCCCCCCCACTATGGTGATTGGCTGCAGGGCACTGTTCACAGACTGTTCATGCGCAGCGGCAACGCCCCTCCTGCAGCCTGGGTCGAGGGCAGAGCGGCTTCTGTTTACTTTCCTTTTGTCTCTGGTGTCTCAGGGAAATCCTTCCGTGTAGCACAGCCGCATCAAGCCCTGGCTTGTTCACAGCACACAGCCAGAGACTCTCCACACAATTTGATTTCGAAAGAGGAAAATACCGCTTGTTTCATCTAGATTCGATTCCGCATCAATGTGCTATCCTTTCGCTGCCACTTCTGACAGATCTGTTATTTTCCTGCTGAATTATATGATGAACAGTACCTTTCTGCCTGAAGTTAGAAACTGTTTCTGTTGCATTGGTATTTATAAATAACTCTGAGCAGGCCAGCCTTTTAAATAACGGCACGGAGTCCTTCTGCCTTCAGAAATGTCTATAAATCACAGTCTTCATGAAGGGAATTCTGATTACAAACAAATCCCTTTGTCTCAGCAGTGCCCCTAAATTTTGGCCATGTACAAATGTCTCACAGAAGGATGTCACCAGCACTCGAGTCAACACAGAGCAAGGGCCATTCATGTTTGGACAGAAAGAACATTATGGCCTTCACCCTCCTGATGTACGTTTTCTGTCCAAAGGACATGGGTTGAAGAATTTTGACCTGTACTTCAGCCTCCACAAAGCTGATGTCAAATCTGGGGGTGGCAGAACCATCACAGCTCCTCCGGAGCAGGATTTTGGTAGAGCATGACATCAGAGATATTTCCAAGAGTCTGAGGAAATGCTTAGAATTACAGAATCAGAGGATGGTTTGGGTTGAAGGGATGTTCCCACCTCCCCCAGTGCCACCCCTGCCATGAGCAGGGACATCTTCACCAGCTCAGGTTGCTCAGAGCCCCGTCCAGCCTGGCCTGGGATGTCTCCAGGGATGGTTCATCCACCGCCTCTCTGGGTACCTGGGCCAGGCTCTCACCCCCCCCAGGGAGAACGTTTCCTTCCTCATGTCCAGCCTGAATCTCCCCTCTTTCAATTTCAAACCATCACCCCTTGTCCTACTGCAGCTTGGTGAGGAGGAGTTCAGATTCAAAAATAACACCCCCAAACCTTCGAGGGACTGAGGCAAATGCGTGAATGGCGAGTAAAGGCCAATGACTGAATTGGTTGTTGCTTGCTGGTTCCTCTTGAAATACAAATATTTAAAATCTATATTCATTTTTTGAAGAAACCTAAATTCCTGAGAAATGTGGCCCAGAACGGGCTCCTCACTTGCTTGGAACACAAGACAGGCAAAGACAACCTACTAAACCTGGATATTCAGAGCAATCTTTCTAAATATCAAGTGCTGTGCACCTGGTAAGAGAAACAATAAAACATAATCTCAGCTCTAAAGGGGATTATTTTCAGCTGCGTTGTTTTGATGTTTTTCTTTGTATGCACAGTTGAAAACACTGACTGGTAATAAGTTATTGCTTTGTGTGGTGCTTTGGGAAAGAGGGAGAGGGCAGGTTCAAAGACCAAGTGCGGAGAGGTCTCTCCCTGGACAGCCGAGGTCCAATCTCAGTGTTCAGGTCAGCGACCCTTTTATAAAATCTTTGAAGTGCTTTCTTGAAGCGTATTGACTGGCCAAAGCCTTTTATTTCATATCAAGTTCAAATGTAATGTCTTTATGAGCATAATGCACAAATCAATGAATCAGGACATTCAGATTATTTAGATAGAGCTGAGAGCGCACAGAGCACACTGAGGCATCTCTACAACCACTGACAGCTTCCAGATGGATATTGTATCCCACTGCATTGGTTACCAGACAAACATTTTACAAAATAGGGTCCACTAACAAAATATTTTCTCTCTCTTTACTTGTCAAGATAACAAGTTTTGCCTAAACAATGCAACAGGAATTGTTGTTTTATCTGCCTTTGTAAGACGGGTGCTAGAAGAGTTATAAATCCCATATTCCTCTGTCTTCACACTGGTAAACGTTATTATTGTTTTTAAATTTATTTATCTTTTCGTAATGTGGAGGACACGGACTCTTCTATGCCCTGTTCTTACACAGAACAACAACAACAAAAAATCTCCCTGCCCCATAAATCTCACAATAGGTTATTTTGCAGCAAATTCATTCTGCGCTACAAGGAGAGAGTGAACAGAAATTTCACTTTTTTGGGGTCCTCTTGCTTCTGCTTGAAGGACACGGTGTCTCCTCCCCACCCGTGGAAACAAGCACACATCTCAGTCTCCTGTCACAGAGCCAAAGCATCTATTGCCACACAAACCTGCGCAGGTGTCGTGTTGGTCCCCAAGTTCCATCACTCCCCACCGAACTGCTTTTGCCTGTCCCGTTTTCCTGCCCCATGTCCCCACGCAGCACCGTGTGGCTTTGGGCTCTGCAGCCGCTGCAAGGGCTGGAGGCAACGTTCTGTCCCAGAAGTCCCTGACTTTGTGAATTCAGGGCAAAACAAAACAGTTGAGAGAAGATGGATTACAGAATAAGAAGTTATTACAGTACAGCACAAGGTCAGTTGTACTTCCAGTGCCAACAAGTTGTAAAGGTCTCACATTTTTGGCAGGAACACCTTATTAATGAAATACAAACCATTGTGTTATGAACCTAAATGTTTTTGCAATGTTTTAACGGACCTTACTCCAGGACCAGACTGACTATGTGGTCATGGGCTTCCTTCTTGTGTTAAGTATTTATTTTTCACTGTCCAATGGCGGAAAAAAAGAACTGAAATTGCTCTTATGTCAACACCAGCTGCCAGGAGAGTGAATAACACACAGTCCAATGTCACTGGCAAACATGCTATAACATGCCCTAACCATGCTCCATCAAGGATATCAGCAGAAAAGTCAACGTATCTAACCAAATCTGTCAAAATCTCAAGCAGACTCTAGTATAACCAGAGCACTTCGTTTCACAGCCCCCATCAGGACACGCATTTCAGTGCTGGTAAGGACCTGATCCACCCACCGCTAATTAAATAAGTTATTTCCAAAGAGCTGGCAGAAATGTCTGTGAGCAGAAAAATCCTCCAGAACACCTCAAAAATAAAAAAGGTTTAGATTTCAGAAAGAAACTGGTTGGCAACTGCCAAAGCAACATCTACTCCAGCCCATCCATCACCATCCAACGGGGGGCATGGCACAGACCCCACAGCCCCTTCCCAAGTGCCCAGCAGTGCTGTCCAAAAGATCCACCAGCAAAATCCAGAGCAAACGGTGTTGGGGCTACCGGTTACATCTCACCTCTGATTTCCAAAACCAGAGGCAGCTGGCGGAGTGTTACAGGACTATTTTCCTACAATCCGCCCTCTTTATCTGCTTGCCAGTTTATATTTTTGTTACACAAGGTGAATTGGTTTTGGTTTTTATTGTGAGCCTCCAACAGAAAATTTATGGAGTTTTTAGGTTGTCTGTATAAACACATATAAAGAATACTAACATGTCACACAGCGGGGATATACACCGAGTTTCGGTCTGGCGTTGCAACGTTGCCTTTGGTTTGCTTGGGTTTTTTATCAATGGAAATGATAAAGTAGGTGTTTGCACTACCTTAGGTGCCAGCCAGTCCATGTAAATTCCTGCTATTACCGGGAAAAACAGGCAATGTCCTTTCATTACCAATCCGAATTTCATTCCTTGCCTTGACTGCACCCTCACATCAACCTTTCTCAGGAGCCCCAGGACACATCAATGTGCGGCATCTCCTGAATGCTCCTTTTTCAGTCTCACTGAGCACGAGTGGTGGCTATGTTGCATAGTTCCAGAGTAATTAGTCTTTTTTAATGAAGCGGACCTTGGATATATTCCGCTGTGGAGCTTCAAGAATAGAATTTAAGTGAAAGTAATTTCAAAGCGCAACAGTAGTTTACATATTATATATTGTTGAAGAAAAAAAAAACCAACAAAAACGCTCTGCTGTTCTAGGTTAAATGCAATTAACACCCAGGCCTTCTGCAAGGCTCCGGGGAGAGAATGATGGGTTTGGCAGGTTATTTCTTGGATTTTGATAAAAAGAAAAAGAAACTTCACATTATTTTAACTACATACCTTTGGTGAAAACATTCTAGTACTCTCTAGGTTCAAGACCTCACAGCAACTGAGTAGAACACATATATAACTCCAGAGCTTTTACTAATTAACTGTTACTCAGAAGGACAATCACCACTTGAGCTGCTGCCTGTATAATGTTGCATATGAATAAAAGTTTGCAGGTCCAAGTGGATGTCGATTCCTGTCTATTCGCCATTCATTGTGCGGGGGTAGAAAGAGTTTTCTGTTTGGTTCTGGATTAAAAATTATTTTAAATTTTTATTTCTATGCAAAAAGCACATTTTAAAAAACCAATTTATTCTCTCATTTGGAAAGTTAACGTTTCGCCATAAACTCTTTCTACCAATTTTACTTCTAGGGTTATCTAGGAACAAAATCTTGCAGCACCTCAGAGCTGGGTAGATGGAGTCTTACTGCAACGGACCTCACAAAAAGTTGCTCATTCTTAATTGCATGGATCAAATCCCACTATTTCAATGTTTCTATAAGGGAGAAAAAAAGGTGTAATTTAGGCCAAATATGAAACTCTGGCTGATCTGTGTTGTTTTCATTGCTTTTGGAAACTTTCTGCAAGGTAGATGGTCCTTCCCAGGCTGTTAAACACGAGCTCTGGCTCGGGAAATCCCTGAGATGCAGAACTGGTGGAGGTGGACGAACACAGAAGGAAAGTCTCGCTATGCATCTGCTCGGTCCTATATCCATCCTTATGCACAACGAGACAGGGCGTTAGACCGGACAGATTATTAATACAGCCCACAACAGCTATTCCTACAGTGTAACCAGAGGATTTCACCTTTACAAAATTGCAGCACGACTGTGTTTAAAACCTACTAAAGTTAATAGAAATATTCTCATAGACTTCAGCGAGCTCTGGACCACTCTGTCAGATGCGTATTTTCACCTTGACCTTCAGTCACGTAAAAAATTCAGATTTTTAGACAAAGTTAGTCATCTAAAACATAAAGAGAGGTAATACCTCCACAGGACGATTAATTTCATCTTGAAAGAGGTGGTTAAAATATCCCCTTCCCCTCCTCAACTACAGAAAGATGTCGGATGTAAAGTCTAAAGTAGATCCCCAACTCTTAGAAGGCTGCGATAAGTGAGATGGGTCCTACCCCTGGTGCCACAGTGGGCGATAATAATGACAAAGTAAACTTCATCGGCCCAACGATGAAAGGAATGAAAACTGGAAGGGAGAAGCAAGGTGATCGCATCCCACCCTTCATGAGCCATCACATCTCCAGCTGCTGAGTTTCCTCAGGAAATCAGATTCGGGGGCTTGTTTATTTTGCTATTACGAGTATGTTTTGCTACAAGAAATTACACTTAATTATGTTATAATATTTTCAGAACTGTTAATATTAATGCGTTGAAAATCATTTTTACTTAATTTTTACTGGATGTTCTTGTATAATTGATAGGGAATTTGTTATTAAATCTTTTATTTGACTGATTACTTAATCATTCCCACATGGTTATTGAAGACAATCTTACATATAATTAATTTCCCTAATAGAGACTCCCCATGTTTTCTTTCCTAGGCCAGTGCCTGCATGGTTATCATGTAATTTAAGGCTTTCCTGGGGCAGCTTTAAATTATGCACATATTTGTATTAATTATATATGGCCAGATTCTGCTACCTTGTATATAACGGTGAACACCCCGTTCTGTAAGCAGCTCCTCTGAAATCAACGGAGCTCCTCGCTACCGGATCAGCGTGATAAAAAATGGTGGAAAACGAGCACAAATCTGAAGAAAGAATTAAAGTTTGGTGTTTTCCTTCGTGTTCCACCGGCACGGGCCTCCCTGAGTATCTCCTGCCCTCTTCCTTTCATCATGGTTGATCCAAACCGACAGGTCCATCCGCTACATCACCATTTCAGGATCAGAAATACGACGGTACAAGAATCACCTACGAAACCCAAAGACGCACGGCGTACAGCAACAAAGGACCACGGGCCGCGCGTGCAAATGCGATGGGGACAGATGATGTTCAATGTCAGGAGGAAGCGCGGAGTTATCCATCAGGTGACATGTCAAGTCCGTGACAGGTGCTAAGTAATGCACTTGATGCCAATTATTGACTCCCTATGACAAATTGGTTTTGCATATTGCATATTTTCCCCCACAGTGAGGCAGTTCCAATAGCAGCTACTTACACCGTTGGACTTGCGAGGGAAAACAGAAAGAGCACGTTGGAGGCAGAGTCCCAAGGAATTAACATGAGCAACATCACCCTGGCCAGCTGTAATTTGCATTCTGATGATGGCAGCAGGCTCTGCAAAACCCCAGATCGCCACCCAAAACAGGAAACCATGACCAGCTCCGGGATGAGGCCGCCGGGGGTCCCCAAGGACCACGGGCTCTGGGTGCACCAGTTACGGTGGGGAATGGAGTGAAATCCGAGCCTTACCTGCTTGTCCCCATCCCTGGGACCTGTCAGAGCCCACAGCACCCACCACCAGCTTCCTTGCATGCCCAGTTCTCGTTTACACGCTTTGTTTGGGCATGTCCATCAAAACCAGCAGCCCCAATGATGCTTGGTGATGTTGATTCTGTCCGTCCACTCTAGTTTAAAGCTCAAAAAAGACATGAAACCTGCTCACTTCATCCATTTTAAGGAAGCTGCCGAAATTCCTCCTCCTCAACACGCTCTCAGCCACAGCAAAATTCAGCTTTGGTGCTCACAATACATGGCACACCCCTAGGAACCGGTGCTGATCAACCTGCCCAAGCGATTGAGCACTTTCAACCCAAATAAAGGGTCAGAAGTCACAGCCAAGATTGTTTTCTCCTGCCTTGCTCCTTCCCAAATCTGCACATCAAACATCATCATCTCATCCACATCTAAACACGGCCATGGTGAGCAAAACCCCAACCCCTCTGCTCTCTGTGGCAGATGTAGGGGTGTACGGGCCATGATCCAAACCAATTAAAACACCGGCCACTGATGAGGGAATTCACTGAAGTCAATGAGATGGGGTACAGCTCTCAAATTAAGCACAAACTCAACTCCTTGCAGCATCAATGCCATAGCAAGAACTTTGCAAATCAATTTCTTCTTGGGGAGCTGAGTGGAGCACGAGCTGCATGCAAAAGAGTGGCCACGTTAAGTTCATTTAAAAGTGAGGCTCTTCTTCGCTAACATTTTAAGCTGCCCTCAAGCAATTCTCTGCCTTGCAGCAGTATTTCTGGAAAAAAGAAAAAGTGTTCTTATGAACCCAACTTTGCACAAAATTTCCCAAATAATCAGGGACAGCGTTTGGTACCTGAGGAGGAGCAAAATGTTTCATTCCTCAGATATTAAGAACCAACAGATCAGCTGCTAAATTAAAAAAAAAAATTAAACCCACCACCAGCTAAAGCCCTAGTTTATATTTTCAGTTATATTTTTAGTTAATTTAGGGGATTCCAGTGAGTAAGTAATTTTTGAAGTTGAGAGCTGTGAGTGCCCATCTCACAGCCCATCACTTGAAGTCCCAGCCCCACTGAGGCAGCGTCGCGCCCCGTCTGCCGTGCCCCCCGTTGATGGAGGCGATAACCACTATTTCTCCCCACACACTATTTAAATTCTCAGACACCAACAAACTATAACTCACAGGGAACCGTTTTAAATTATTATTATTCAATGGCTTGTAAACTGTATCTCATCATTAAACAGAATAATAAATAAAAATAATGACCAGCTATCAAACCTGCAATGTAAAGGACATACTTTCTAGAAGAATATTTGGTTTGTTTTGCTAGGTTTTAATTGAAAAAAGAATCCATCCTTTAATTGTTAGGTTTAGAAAATGGTATTTGGGGTTGGGAACTGGAGGAAATCCCTTATTGCGTGTCGTCTGTGTGCAGTTCCGTTGCTATATAGACCGAGATACAGGTTGCTGAAGAAAAATATAGCCCCACGGATACTTTATAGTACGAAAACCTAGCTTGGGGCTACACATCCCCAGATGAAAGACAGCAGCTCCGCCGAAGAAACAAGAAATTTGTCGGCGCGTTTGAGGCACCAAGGAGGAGGAGGAGGAAGGGTTAACGGCAGCCCCAGCCCAGCCCATGGTCAGCCGCACCGGGTAATTCCATTAGGGTGCAAGATTCAAATGCAGAATTAGCTGTTGCCTACGCAGAATTATGTTAAACATGGCCCAGACTGAAAATCAATATTCTGCTTAAGTAACTGGCCCTCCAGTAATTTAATGAAGCTAAATTGCATTACACGGAGGTAAGGTGGTGGGGGACCATTTTGTCTCAAACCTTCCATTATACAGTGACTGTACAGCTGTATGCCTAAAGAGAAATTAAACACATACACTCATTTCTTCTTGAAGTTGGAACAGTGTTTTTTACACTGGATTACTTGTCTCCTTCCTTAATTTAAAACTACAGTAAATAATTTGCAGCCACATAATTAGGAAGGAGCCACAGCCTCATAATAAGGGGAAAAAATTGCTACCGGAATATTAAAGGATTTTTTTTTACTTTGCAGAAAAAGAAAAATGAAAAAGGACATTAAATGTTAGATCTGTATTAAAAATGTAATTCTAAAGGGTTTAAATCTATGACATGTCTACACTGAATTAATTAAATTCATGATCTGATCAAGGACTGAAAAGCTACCTTGGAGCTATCTCTTAAAAATGCTATGTATGTACATGTCAAAATAGGAATTAAAAAAAGGCAGGCCTTTGATTTATTGGCAATTCATGCATGCATTATTGTGCTTTTCTTGCCTTGCACTAGGAAGGAAGTCAAAGTTTTATAAAGCACCTGAAACCTTCACCCACGCCTCTTTATTAAAGGAACTTTCTCGCAGAAGACGGCGGTACCGAACTTGGAGCCATCTCCTATGAATATGATCACGGTGACATCCACGACGACTTAACTCGTGTTAAAGCTGATTGACAAGAACAAAGAGGGTACAATTACATTATGCAGTACTTGTACTGCACCCTCTTTTATTTATTATTCAGCTACAAAACTTCAACTGGAAGAAACACTTCAGAGTTTTGTGTCGAGGAGACGGAATTAAATTGACAATAATTCTGCGCCGTGCCGTATAAAGTTATGCTGATTAGAGATTACTTCCCCCTAAATCATTTGTCACATTGCCTTATATAAGGGTAAAACAGACTTCAACCATGTGTAGCTGCAGTGGGATCTTTGGGGAAATGCAGGCAGCAGAGTATGTATTGTTTAAAGGGAAAAGAAGTGATTTGCATGCTCAATCGCTATTTTTCTTGCCTGTCCGACTACCAGAATTTTCTTTCTATACTTAAAAGGCAGTTAAACAAATGAAATTTATTTATGCCAAATCTAAAGTGAAAACAGAGACGTTTAAAAGCACGTGTCTATTTAACACATTAGAGGGCATCCCCGTTCTGGAAAAGATGTGTCAATGGAAGCTGCAAGATGCAACATTAGCAGCACAGAAACATCTGAACAAGCCCTGGGACCTCCCTTCTCCGGATTCTGTTTGCTGCTGGTTTAGAAACGCTGGGGTAAAGCCACTGCGGTGTCTGAGGGCGTCGCGATGTGCTACGATGCTCCAGCCTTGCAGTTTAATTCCAGATGCCATTGTCAGATGGGAGAAGCAATCAAATCAATTCATTGGGTCATTAAAATAAAATTCCACTGACCTTGCCAGATCAAGATTTACAAAGAACCCACTGAAACCCCACAGACCTTATGACGGGAGTCAAGGGTACCCACTTCTTTTTCCTCTTAGTGCTCACAGGCCAAAGCATTACTGGTATTTAAATATTCTGATTAGCTAATAGAGAGCCAGCTCTGCCTCTCCCTAATTGGCAGGTGTACCCCAGGTGATAGACCTCCACACCAAAGCACCCCAAATGGAAACAGGTCCAAGGATGCTCATTGGCATCTCCCAACATTCCCACAGTGACAAAGTTACAGTCACAGTACCGATATTTGAAATTATCACCAGGCTGGGGGTTCGGGGTTTGTTTCCTACAATAACATGGTCTCACGGCAGCTGAACCCTCCCACACCTGGGAAGGGTCAGTCTGGACCAGCACCACCATCATCACCTTCACCAAAAGAGTCGCAACCTCACCCAAGGCAATGAGGGGAGGAGATGAAAAATCCCGCCTCTCTCTCTCTTACATTTTATCGATTGAAAGGGGAAAAAACCACGTCCAGGAGAAATTATTTTTACACTCTTGAATACCAGCTAGCAGATCTATATTTTGTCTCTGTTTCGCTCAAAAGATCTTTTACTCCCTCATTTCTTTTGGAATGGCAATTCAATAATGTGTAACTGAACATTTTTTAATTATACCCCAGTTTAAAGAACTGTTTTGAAGGGAATGAGTGCTCTCAGAAATGCTGAAACGCTCTCTGAGTGCATTCTAACTGAGACTGAGCCGTTCCCTGCAAAGCTGAGCTCCTGGCTGGTACTTCCCACCAGGAACTGCAGGATTTTTCCCCCCTCTTACTAGTAAAACATGAGTTTAAACACATATTCAACAAGGGAAACACGTCATGTATTTTATAATGCAAGGTCCTTTTGAGCAAAGTATCCAGCAATTTCTTTTTCCTTAAGATGTACCTTTATGTTCAATGATATTTCCTTTGGGATTTTCATTAATGTTCTGTCAAAAAAAGAGAGAAAAAAAAAGGGGTTTTTTCAGTGCAACATCTTGACTAATGAATTTAGCATTTTCCTTCTGCTCATATTTACATTTAGTGTTTTGATGATGTTAAATTCTACAAATGAGAGCAGTTTTTAAGTGTTCCTTTCAACACCGCCTGCCTTTTCTGTTTGATTTCTCTTGCTGATGGCGTGTTGTCACTGCTGAATGCTGGAATTGTTGTTGAGCAGGCACAGCTGGATGAATTAAAGTCTCTCCAGTAACTCAAACCAGAAATGACTTCATCTCTAAACTTTCCATGTAGCACAGGTCAGAGCTCTGAGTAGGGACAGAAATAATGGGGTTAGCAGAGAGAGAAAAAGTCAAAAGTACAAGTCAAAATATAGCAAGCGGTTTGGAGTCGCCTTGTGCGGCTGCAATGATTTCCCTCTGTGTTACCAACAGGCTCTTGCACAGAGCGAAGCCCTGATGGAGACATTTGATAAGTAATTGTATTTTAAGTTCAAATAGAATATCTGCATGTGTGCAGACACGGAGCATTGTGCGCTTATCTTATTAGCTATTTACTTCAATTATCTGTGGGGTATCCTAACACATAGCTACTCCTGCCTAATGATACAATCTATTAATTTATTCAAGGAATTTTGCCAAAAAACAAATAAAAGCGTTGAACACAAACATTTCTCCCCCATTCATTTGGAGCTCATCACAAACACTGAAGCATTTCAATGCGGCGAGGGCAGATTTTTTAAAAGGTAACATATTTAATTAACGTGAAGCAATTTCTAAAGTAAATACGAGACGGGTAGTGGCAGATTTTCCCGCTGAGCGGTTCATACTCTCCGATGCCTGTACATGAATGAAGTGACACCTCCCAGCAGTGGCCACCGTGCCAGAATTTTTAGTCTTTTCCTTCAGTACGTGTGAAAGGTCTCACAATTCCTGTAATTCCTGTCCTGTCCCCGCTGGGCTGGATGTGGTCGCTCACAACAAGCTTCACACCCACACGAAACATCAGCGTTTCTCCATCCTAAACCGGAGCTGACACAACACAAGGCAAACATCAGCTCTGCTTAAAAACAAAGGTTCAAAAAATAAATCTTCCGATGCGTACATGTTCAAGGGCCTCTAAAACTCAATGTTCTGTGCTGAAATCAATTAGCGTTATCAATAACCAGGAATTCCCAGAGCTTAAGCTGTGCTCTCCTGTTTGCCACTGCCGTTCTGAAAAGTCAGCGTCACATAAATAACACCAGAGACGAACCTGAGAGGAAGAGTGAGAGCTACTTTTTATAAGTGAGCTAAAACATGCAATAGTGAGAAAGTTCATTAGTAGAATGTTTAACCCCCTGGCCATGCGGGGCTGTGCAGTATTCTGCATTTTTTTTCTGTTATACATCTCTGTATTTCAGGCAAGTTATTGCAAATATACGTGTTTGCAAAATCTTGTAGCTGGGATGTTTTGCAGACAAACAGAGCTGACGTGCAGCATCACAAGCATACACACAAAAGCAATAACCACTGCGTAATGTTGGAGGTATAAAAAATGATTGATATTCACGTGTGCAAGAAAATCTGTCAAACTCTTACCAATAATTACAATGCTGATCATACTAATTCCAGCTGGCTAATGGTCAGTGTGCACCCTCACCATTCCATTCATGGTGTGGAGGTGATGACTTTGACAACGAACTTCACGTTCTTCTCCTCCCTCCTGCAGCCTCTGGCCCACGGCAAGTCCTGCTTGGAGGGATGTGTGACCTAAGGAAGTAATAGGACCTCTTGGTGGGAAATTTGGCTACAAGGGAGGAGGAGGGTCCAGCTGCTCACACAGGTGTTCCCCATCTGCCTCCAGCCTGCTCAGAACCTTCACCTGTGCTCCCATTGCTCCACCCCCTAAATACTCATTTATTTTAATGGAAGGAGTTAGGAGATGATCTGAATTCTTTGGAAACCTCTTCACTCAGAGATACTGTGGCTGTGTCACCAGTCCTGAAATGGTACAGAAATAGCCATGCATACAAAATGCTGCCCCACGTCCCCCATCCCACCCTTGCACAGCCCGCCCTGGCAGAGCCATCACCCAGCCCATTGCTGCTTTACTGGCCCTTCCAGCTTTCCAGCCCAGTTCAAATTGCTGTTTGAACCTTTTCCAGAACGCCTCAGCATTCACTCATAATTTTTAAGGCTGGTGGGGGATTTACACGTTGTGATCTCACCGGTGCCACAGCCGCCGTTCCTGCCTTTCTGCCTGTGCCGGCCCCGGTTTCCTCCAGCACAGGTACATTTTGCTGCCGTTTCCCAGGCTCTCTTCCTTTCCCTTACTGTTTTTAGCATTTTTGCTGACGTTTAAAGCCAATTTTGGGGTAGCAATGCAAGAGCAATGAGATCTTATCTATACAACAAACATAGGAGTGATGCTACTGGGGAGAAGCCTCCGGCTCCCTGTGCCGCAGCCCATGGGGGTGTCCAGGCAAGGATGAGTTTTTGGGACTCTCCATTGGGCCAGCAGTGAATCCTGCACCTTATCAATGCAAAAAATGTGTGATTCCAAGTTTTACACTGAGATTCTCCCCACCAGAGGCCTGCACGGTTGCGCTACAATTTGATTTTTTAAGTTCCAGGAGTTATTTGTGAGTTAGGCTCAGGCTGCTCTGAGCCTTAAATGCACTCGGCTGATGTGATGCTGCTGTGGCAGCTTGTTTGTCTGCCTGCAACGGGTTTCTGACCCAAACTCGGTGTTCTTGCTGTTACCAATAATGGTGGTTTCATGCAGAGACCGCGAGGGGCTCTGTCCGTCCATCCTCCACGTTGGCCAAGCCCACGAGTGCTGCAAAGTGATATTTCAACATGAGGTTTTTAAAAAATGAGTAGGTTTTAGAAAGCTCCAGTGCATTGAAGGAATCACAACTTGGCAAATACAGCTGAAATGCATCCTTTTTTAGCCTATAAATTATTCTCTGCGCGTCTCACCCATTGAGGACACTGGAAGAGCCCCCGGTGTGCCCACGGCCGCTCCAGTTCCTGCTGGAGAGATAGAACCCACGTTTCAACTCAGACCTGCGACCAAATTGTGGGATTTACCACCAGTTCCACACATACCAAAAGTTCAAATTCATTTTTGTGGAGCAACTGCTTCGAAGAAGGATGTGAAGGACCAAATCCTGCATTCCTCCTGCGTTCCAAACATTTAATGAATGTGAAGTTCAGATCTGCAGGGTCTGTGAGATCCGACTCTGCAGCTACGGCTCTCTTGGTATTTCCACTTAAAAAATTTATTTTCAAGGCACCATAATTGTATGTAAAGTTTTTCTTGGATCTGAAAGACGAAAAGCCCTAACAAGTCAAAGGCTCAGCCTGGGAGAAACAATTGATCTGCATACAGATGGAAAGACGTTTTCAGAAGGGATATCTGAGGGTTTGGTACTTTTTCCATTCTAATTCGAAATCGCATTGTTTGTGAACTCACATTTTTTCAACTGCAGAATTCACTTCAGTTTAAATCTCATTTTATTCCAGGGATAAACGTGATTTCATTATTCTATTACAAAGTGCATTAAAAATAAAATGTAGATGACAACTTTATCACTTAAGATGGCATTCATTACATATGTTTAAGGATTTTTAGTTTTTTTCAAGAGGAGTTTCATTTGAATTTCCAGCATATAGCCACGCGTATATACAGCAGCCAAAGAAGCTATAGCCTGTCATTTCAATAAACCATGTATGAAAGCATCCCTAAGCACCTCCTGACATGTCAGGAATATATGGTGTAAGAGTGCGTCCGTGTCAGCAGTGACAAGCTGAACCTTAATGGCTCTAAAACAGTCTTTATGGTTTACTGTACCCATAATCCATTTTATAATGAGTGCTCAACTAGATACAAGGTTCTGCAAGTTTCCTCTGCCTTTTAACTCACCCCAAGGCACCCAGACGAAGGAAAAAACTCCAACTTGTGGGTGATCCTTCCAGAGAAGCGTCATGTGCTGAAACACTTATGCACGACAGATAAATTAAGAATAAGGCTCTACTCTAATCCCTAAGTTTCCTTCTGTGGATTTTTAGAGAGACCAGTATTGATATTTTACTGGAGTTTTGGGGCTAGGTTTTAAGATTTATCGGGTTGGCACTTACAAAATGTGGGGAAAGGGAAGAGGTGCTGCAAGCCTGTGGTAGACAGCAGTGATATTTAGAGCTTGTAGAAAAACAGAATATGAGGTTTCTCATCACGATTTCACCCCAATCCTGCTCTCTTTATCCATGCAAAATATAAAGGCTGCTGTAAAGAATAGGGCAGCTGTGGGCAAGATGCAGCATGGATTTGCAGCAGTGTCCTTGCACAGCCCATGGCAACTCAACGCTCTTCGCAAACATCAGCTGAACAAGTTGTTCCCCCTCGTAGGAGAGAAGGATCCGTAAGAAGTCGGGTGTAGGCACCCATATCAAAGAAAGGCAAAATAAGGTCCAGATTTCCAGTGAAATAGCAGAATTGGAAATAAATACGAGGAATCTTCAGTTGAATCGTTGTTACTCAGCCATACTTGGTTTATCATTTAGCGGAAAATGTGCCCACGACATGACGGTGACAAGAAGTCCCCATCTGTGTCACCCCCAACATCCCCGCCGGCCTCTGTGACAAAGGCTTTGCTGCCTCGTGTTGGCTCCTGCCTGTGCAAACATTTCCGTGGAATGTAAAATTTCAGAAACAAAGTCCCTAAATGGCTTGGCCACCGCCAGCATTGCTGACCCACAGATGAAGGAACGTGGGGAACATCTGTAAGGATACTGGAGTAAGGAGGCCGAGGAGAGCGGCAGAGCACACGTGGAGGCCAAAAACACAACACTGCTGCCTCCTCTGCACCCGTAAACCAGCCCAGCTCTGCCAAGGGACACCCCCGGGTGCTGGTGTCCCCATGAGGACACCCCGTTGTCCCCAGGAAAGGCTGAGCATCAATGGCACTCAGGCAGGGGCCCCGGGGGGTCCAGCCCAGGGGCTGGGTGCATGGCGAGCGCCCAAGGGGGAGAGGGAGAGAAGCGACTAGAAACAGCCACTTAAACGTCTATTTAGAGCCTGGGAGCATTGCGAAAGCTGTCCCCATTACTGTTGAAAAGATGCAAATTTGGTGAAATAATCAGCTGTATGGCTGGAGGCTGTTTCTCAAGTACCCTGATTCCTTACAGGAGGGAAGGTATTAGTGTAAGACACACAGCAAGGCCAAGTTCATGTTGCTCAGAGGTAGCCCCTAACCAAACTCCACCAAGTGCTATAAAACGAGATTTGTTATCCTGGAAAGCATTGACAGTTCATCCAATAAAGCCCCCAAAAAAACAGAACCCTTAAGGCTGGTTGCAGGGGTGCAAAAAGCAGCGCTCACAGGCATGTCTGACAGAGAAAACATGTGTTGGTGGCCCCCGCGCCGCCCCACGCTGGGTACCCGTCAATTAAAACCATCCCCTTGCATCAGACTTTTCATCAAAAATCCCTTCGCGCGTTCAAGGATCCGTTTATCTCCCGCAATAAAGTACACGCAGCAATCCGTGCGCAGGGCACGGCGTTGGCTTTGTATTTAAAGCCGGTGAACAAGTGAGGAGGAGCTTTGCTTTAGAATCGTTGGGAAATTGCTGAACGCATGAGTTAGTGCAAGGTGTTCACCTGCTGACTGCCCTCTGCACCTCCCAGCTTGGGCTGGCTGAACTTTGGGAAAACATAACGATGCATTTAAGAAAAGGATGATATTAAACACCAAACCCCCATTCTCCTACTATCTATTATTTTAAATACTGCAGTAACTAGCTTAAAATGCTGCCACGCTTAAACTATACATTTCATTTCAGGAATATCAAATATACGCTGAAACCACCAGTGCCTTCAACATAGATAGAAGGTGAGCCTTCAGTCAAGTAGTTTAATCATTACAATTGTAGCCCTCCCTAAAATCGGGTTTACAGTCAACGATTTAAAATAACATCATGGAAACAAAAATATATCATGAGACGCACATTCAGCTGTGTTTGTGCTGTGCATGCAGTAGTGCAGGAGATAACAATGTAAGGCGTCATTTCACATTTTGAAATATTATTTTCACGCGTGGCATAAGGAAAAAACCAGTTCGAGTTGCTTTCTAGCCCAGTAATGGAATAAAGTGGAGTTGGAGAGCGTGTGTTTGTGTGCACAACAGAGTTTCTACTACAATATGCATCTTTATGTATTATGTATTCAGTTTTCTCACATTTTTCTCAGTGGGCAG
Source organism: Patagioenas fasciata (assembly GCF_037038585.1). Classification (NCBI taxonomy): domain Eukaryota; kingdom Metazoa; phylum Chordata; class Aves; order Columbiformes; family Columbidae; genus Patagioenas; species Patagioenas fasciata. The sequence continues at coordinate 41,302,461 of NC_092527.1, forward strand.
ATATTGTGCTGTACTTCTCGGAATACCTGAGAAAAACATTTCTACAAATTGCATTACTTGTCTATACAGATACTATAAGGAGCACAAAATAGGCAGGGAGAGTCTTCGTCATATAAAGCCTTTTTTGATTCTTTCCCCCCTCATCTTCTGTAACAACATAAAAGATGCTGTTATGACAAGTACTCCGGTAGTTCATTCTTTCATTTATAATTTAACCACAGCCTATATAACCTAATCAGAAAAATGTGGAGCATGATTAGTACAACAATCAAATACAGTTGGGCTCCTTGAACAACTCAAAGACCAATACAAAAGAAAGCAAAAAAAAAGAAAGAAGGGGAAAAAGCAAGGAAAAACATTGCAAGCATATCAGAAAATATGTGGTATTTCTTTAATATTTCATTTTAAACTACCTAATTGTGTTTTTAAGCTTCGGTTCCTGTAATTTTGCAAGACGAGGCATTCCAGTGAGAAAACATATGGTAAGGGATTTTTAAACCACATAGCTAGAGTGCATCATAGACTTATCTGCTGCTTTAGTGTCACAAAAATCCACCACTGAATTTATCCAGTCACCCATTAAAGAAAGAAAAGAATTAAAGGAAAAGGAGTTTAAAAAAAAAAAATCCCCAAATGCGACAAAAAACTCCTGGCAAGTGCCACGGGGTTGAAGCAGAAGCTCGGTGGATGTGCGAGCCTTCCCCGGCAGGAAAAGTGGCAATTAGCTCTCTCAAGGCTGCCGGTTATTTCAGGATACCGCATAGTAAATACTGCGTTCGGTTGTGACAAACTGTCATTAGCGGAGACTTGTACCGGCGGCTCGGCTAAAATGAGTTCTAATGAACCTCGGGCCTGGGGTTGAAGGCGAACTTTAAATTGCGGCCCTTTCTCCAAGGTTTTCCCAGGCGCACACCCAGCGCCGCCTGTACCCGTCAGGAGCAAAGCGAGGGGTGTTTGAGCTCAGCATGTAGGAGCCAGGAGACATTTTCCCGGAGAGACACTGAATCAGCACTTTATTTGGCACTTTCTGAGGGGATGTCAAGCCATACTAACGACAAACTTTGACATTTGCACGCGGCGGGGAGAGCTGGGCACTTTGAGAGGATGCTCCAGCTCCTGGGGATGCAGAGGGATGCAGAGGGATGTTTGCACCCCAGCATCCTTCCCCCAAACCCCTCCTGGCTGGAGCAGGGTTCGCTTAAGCTGAGCCTAAGGTAAGGGGAGGACACAGCCAGGCTCGGCTGTAATTTCAGGCAACGCCTGGAACAATGTCACCGCCACAAACGCCAAAGGAAATCACAGCGCCTTGGCACCGATGTGAAGTCTCCTGCTTCTGCGGAGTTAAAAAGAAACTTTTCAGTCTCGGTGCGAAGCAGAGGAAACGCCGCAGTACACCAGCCTTTAGTTCGAGCTCAATGTAACATTTTGCAAGCCGTGCGAGAAAGCTGGGAGCTGCCAGGGGTTTGTTCAGAAACACTGCGACATAAATTACCCCCATGAATACCTTTCCTCTACATAGACGTGAAAAGTAGTTAGCCTTGCTGCTTAGATATACATATATACACACACATATATATATCTGTGCGAGCTCCTGCCTCCCCACCCTGTTATCATCTACATTTACCTGGAACTGGGCTTTCCTTTTTTTGCTGCTTATCTTGCTTTTAAAAGGCAAACTCTTAACCTCTTGCACTTCCAGGAATCCCCCAAGGTTGGTTGCTTTGTTCCCTGTGGGAATTTCCAAGTGTAAGGACTGAGAAAAGTGTAAGGTGTTAATCTTGATAATTAGTGCACAAAACCAATTAGAGGTCCAAAAAACCTTAAGGCACAGAAAGTGATTTTTTGTTTATTTGCTTACCTTATTAAGTTAAATATCTGTCTGAATTAATCACTAATGAATGTGAAGAAGGCTCAATAGCACTGCCTTAATGAACAGCAGTGTCAAATGCATTTTACAGGGTACCAAATCACTGGGTATAGAAAGCCAAGTTGCTATTCAAAAATACTTTTCTGCCCAATTTTCTGTTTGCAAAGCAGTAAATTATTTACATTTATTGTCCTTATTTAAGCACTTAAACAGTATGAATGGAGTACAGGCACATTTTAAAAATATAGAATCATTACGCAACCCTGCTGCTGGAAATTCATGTTGTTTCCCCTTCAGGCTGCCTCCCCCCCCAGCTTGCTTTTACAATTCTTGCAACACCACCTTATTAGATTAAACATATTTTTCTCTGTAATTTATTATTTCGCACACTTTCAGAGAAGTGCTGTAGGACCCAAATTGTGCGCACTAAGAACAGCCCCTTTCATACTTTGCTCGAGCAAAGTTGGTGTGTTTTCTGGGTAAAACTGCACTATATTTCACCCAAATAACTGCATTTTCACTCTCTTTCCATCCATTATTCACACCATAAACATCTGCATTGTAAACGTCAGATGTACTAATTGTCATGTTTCCAGCTCCGGGTATTAAGTGAACGTGTTCAGTGTTACTCTTTCGGCTATAAAAAGAAAAATAATTTAAAAATCCTCATTTT
>NC_092527.1:41310000-41315000 GCF_037038585.1 Patagioenas fasciata
CTTTGGTCATATTTAATAATTGACGAGGAGGCCTTGCAGGTCTCAAAAGCTTATACAACCGTGCAATATTTATTTATTTTACCTTTTTTTTTTTCTCTCTTTTTTTTCGCTCTTTTTTTTTTCTTTTCCCCGGGAATCACCCGCTGAGAACCAGACTCTAATTTACGGGAGTCCCATTGGCAGGGAAATCAGACAATCGGCGGCGGGGCCGCCGGGGTCCCGGGGATGCTGATGGATGAGCAGAACGGCGGCAGCGACGTCCATCCCCGGGGCACCCTCAGCACAGGGGGGACCCGGCTCAGCCCCCCCATCACCTCCCCAACAACTTCACCGCCGTCCCCCCAAGTTGTGCCGGCGTTACCTTCGCCGCTCTATTTGTTATCCTAATAAAAGTTTCTCGGCTCTGCCATAAAGTTGTCACTTTAAAGGCACGTTATGAAAAACAACTGCTGGCGCGTTGGCGTGTGGGGTGAATATGTATAAAGGGGGTGGAGGGGGGATTTAATAAAAGGTATTGAGGAATTAAGCTAGGCGGAGGCAATCTTCTGCATTCCAGCCCCGGGAAGGTCGGCTGCGAGGAAAATATTAATATTCCCTCTTAAGCCCCCGAACCGGCAAGTGCTTCGCAATGGGAAAACTTGGCACCCCACGGAAAGCAGGGGAGCTGAGCTGAGCCCGCAGTTTGGGTTTCGGGGGGGGGCGGGCGGCCTTCATCCCGCACTCAGCATCCTCCCGCCCGCCCGCTGTTGCCGCGGCCCCTCCGCAGGGACAGGGCTGCGCAGCCGAGGATGCTGCGGCGCTGCTGCCGCCAGCCTGGAATTCCTCGCGAAGAAATGAAAAGCAAAATATCACTCCAAAATCCCCCCTTAAAAACGTATATTTTTTTTTTCCTAATTAAGCAAAGTAACTGGATTCTGCAGCAAATCCTTTTGTGCGGGTGCGTAAACTTCGGTCTGCGCGTTTAAGATGTTGCGCTGTTTTTTTTCAAAAGCCTTTTAAAAAGGAGCTCGTAGGTCTGCAGACTCCAAAAACATCATTAGATTTGGAATGAACCTTGTCATATTGCACAAACCAACACCATAAAACCTGCAAGCCTTACAAAGAGTCAGGAAAGTTCAGACATTAGCCGAGTTAACATAAAAATTGCTCGAAAACACAGGAATAGTAATTTGGGGATAAGAAAGGAGGTAGAATTCATGTTATAAGTGCAAGTGATCTGGAAATAGATGTTTGTCTTGGCCATTTCCAGGGAAGTGACATCATGCAGTGTGTCCATTGGGATATTAGTTCTGCATTTTTCAGCCCAGATTCTGGCACTAAAGTTGGCAAAATTAGACCATTTTGTTAACCTGATCCCCTCGCCGCCCACCTCCACCGCACATTACTGCACACCTATGACATGACCCAAGAACAATGGGTGAAAAATGGGCTATAAAAACATGAATGGCCTGCTTCATATAAAGCAGATTTTATAGTGCAGGTGTGCCTTCATTTATCGATACTGTAAAGCAGTGAGATCATGCTGGCAGTAAAACACAACATTTGTAAAACAACAACCCCCCAGAAAAAAAATTCTATTAATTAAAAATGTAATGGCACAGATAAAAACTCAACAGGGTATTTTATAAATATATTTGATATTTTGTCATCAGATGCTTTACATCATCTCGCACAGAATTCAGCCAGCTCTGAGAAGGATATCTGGGAAAAAAAAGAATTAATTGAACTGTAAAACTATACATCACGTTTAGGAAAAACCAGGCATGTAAAAATATCTATTTAATAAGTGCCGTTGAAGTTGTTAAAGCTGGTTTGGTTTTTTCGGTTGTTGGTTGTGTTTGGTTGGTTTTTTTTTTTCCCTTCACCCATTAGGATACGAATGGGAAAAATTATGAATAGGAAATCCTGCTGGAGCCTTTATTGCCTATTTCCTTTCGGGAAGATGGCATTGTTCCCCTTTTAAAAAAGGGAAGGGGCGTAAAATAAGCCGAGGCGTATGACAGACATCCTTCAAAGCGCGATGGCAGGGCCGTGTTGTTCTGCATTTGTGTTACTCACAAGGCACAGCCTGTTCTATTTTAAGCCGGGCTGTGCTGCTGTGGACGTTTCACTTCCCTCGAAAGGGGTTTTGGCATAATGTTGTTTTGATTAAGGGAGATTTCTGTTCTATTCTATTTAGGTTCTTATACGTTTTTTTCAACACAATGCAGGGGGAGAGGCGGGAACAAGGGATTTTTGGGGTTGGGTTGTTGGGGTTTTTTTTGTTGTTGTTGGTTTTTTTCCCTCAGTTTACTCCAGGACAGACAACAATTTCTTTCTGCCCACATAATCCCTCCAGGAATCCCTACCTGTGCAGGGGGCTTTGCAAAGCCCACCTGTCGAGCTGCACTTCAGGCTCTTCCCTGCCTCATTTTTTGAATGGGGGAAAAAATATAATAAAACAAAGATCTGCTGAATTTCCTTGGCAAAGGTCTCACCCTCCAACCCCTCAATTGCCTTAATCCCCCCCAGTTCAACACGGTGTTTTGGCAGCGCTGGAGCTGCCTCGTGTCACCCCAGGGGACGAGGGACAAGGCAGAGGGGCCAAGCAGGATGTGGGGGGCGGGCAGGGGGGCTGAGGCACCCGAAAAGTGGGGGGACCCCCCCAGGGCCCCAGCCCCAGGCTCAGGGGCTGTGTTTTGCCTCCCCCATAACCTCCCCTCACCGCCTCCCCGACCGCCACGGCTCCAGCGTGTGTCATCATGTTCGGCACAGATGTTCCAGCAGCTGTACATGGTGAGCATGTTTTAAAAGACTTTTTTTTTCCTTTTCTTTTTTTATTCTGACACATCGTACTGGGCTGATAACGACTCCCCACCGCTGCCGTGGGACAGCACGTGGGGACCACGGGGACCTCCACCAACAGCAGCTTTCCCTAAATTCCCTGACTTGCCCGAATCTTTTCTTTCGCGGTGGCTCTGAGGTTGGTCGGTTACTCATTCGGTGGCTGAGGTGCCGAGTTATTTTTTCTATATTTACAGTCTCATAGCACTTACAGCCCTCGTGATGCCCCAGAGCACTGCGGTGGTGGCACCGTGGTGTGTGACAGGGACACGGGGAGCGGTTTTGGGGGCTTGTCCCCCCCGAGCACTGTACCTATTTCTCAGATGTGGCAAAGCCATGGAGATACCTGGAATGAGACCTCCAATCAACGTGCTGAAGTTGAGAAGCTGAACAACCTGGTTGCTCTACCTTTATTTTTGTCAGAAGTTAAGTGGGTGATTGGAGCCTTAACCAAAAAAAAAAAGAACTAAAAAAATAAAGAAAATAAATCCCATAAAATTCTCAAGATGTGTTCAAAATTCTGATAAGTCAAATTGGGGTTTAGGCTCACTGTTATTGTGGTTATGATGGTTATAGCAAAGAGCCTTTGCCATAGTGGCTGCCAAGGCTGTTGAGTGGTTCTCCAACAGCGATGGGTGAAGGCTCTTGGTTAAACCATCTGTACCAAGACTAGTTTGCTTAATTATTTTTTTTTAAATGTCGTTTTTCTTTGTGTCACAGTGCACAATACTCTTCCCCTTCCATCACAACGTGCTCCAACTCAACACCAAGAATTTACCCCAGAGATTCCCATGAAGGTTCCTACTTATACAGCCAGGGACGTTTCAGGGATTGGTGCCATATTCTTAAGTATTTTATTTTATTTTATTTTATTTTATTTTATTTTATTTTATTTTATTTTATTTTATTTTATTTTATTTTATTTTATTTTATTTTATTATTTTTTTTTCCACTTATGTTCTTTATGCTGGTTCTTAAATAATTAAATAACGGAGCGCAGGATGAATTTGTTGCCATTGAGAGGTCTGTGTGGGCTTTGAGTGATCAACGGGACAACAGGCTCTGCCCCTGGGCCCTCTTCTGGTCCTTCTCTAGGTGCAGGAATGGGAATGTGCATTTTTTAAGTCAAGGGAATAAAGACAAGACTGGCTTCTTGAGTCTGGCACATGACACTTGCACCTCTGCCTTCAGAAAACTTTTGGGGATTATTTCTGTTTCGGTATTAAATGCAGTATTTTACTCCAGCCATCAGTACCAACGTGCACTCAGGGCCTCGAGAGCCCAGGAGACACGGTTGGGCACCCACCTCTGTTCCCCCCATCTCTGCTCCTCCCGCTCCTCTCCCACTTGCCCATTTAAGAATCCTTTTGTTTTCTTTTCTTTTTTTGTCGTTATTAAGTTCGCTTTAAAGTAAATAAATAAAGGGTTTTTAAGGTGGTGGGACAAACCCACCCCTTCCTTTCCTCCTTCCTTCAATCTCCTTGACACCAAATGAGACCACAGTAGATTCAATTCATTTTCAGATTTCATTAGGAATCCAAACTAAACAAGAATTTTCCACGTGCTCCAAAAGGTTGAACATAACACTATTGTACTAAAAAGACAAAATAAAAGGATGAGCATGGGATTTTTAAATTTAACAAGCCAATCAACCCAACCCAACCCAAGAGCTTCACTGGGACCACTGCGGGGTTTCCTGCTACTTTCCTGTGTTTCTTACAACCCAAAGAGAGTTGCTGGGCTCACCGAGCAAGCCCAGGGTGGGAGATGATGCTCAGACACTGCAGCCACAGATACCAGGCACAGAATCATGGAATCATTTAGGTTGGAAAAGATCTTTAAGATCATTGAGTCCCACCATAAACCCACAAGGGTTTCTGCAGCCCGTGAAGCCACCAGTCGCCCTCTCCAAAAAACCTGAATGTTTGCAGACAGAGTAGAAGCTGCAGCCTGTACAGTTGCCATCACACCATGAACATGCACATACACCAGCTCCTCTACCCTGGCCACTTGTTGAAAAACAAAAGAGGTCAGATTCTCAGCTGGTGTAAATCAGGATAGCAGCATTAACTTTCATGGGGGGTGTCTTAGTCCAGCAGAATTTCTGCCTTATTAGTTTTCCAGGAAAAAAAAAAAAACATATATATATATAGTGGGGGAAAAAAACCCTCCCCGAT
>NC_092527.1:41320000-41422500 GCF_037038585.1 Patagioenas fasciata
ATTTGGTGGGGAGAAGGAGGGAGGGCAGAACATGACGCCTCTTGCCTTTCTCGATTCAAAGTAACCTTAATTTTCTGTTCCTGAATAGAAAGCTTTCGCTTAGCACCTAAAAAAAGATCCGGAACAATTACGTCTCCCAGTCCTCAACACAATCTCAGGGTGGAAATCCTTCTGCTTCCATCACACACAGTGAGGTTTCCCCCCCATTAACGCCATTGCTAAATTCAGGGAATGATGGAAACCAGAAGTGCTGAGTGGCCAACTCCAAACTCGCTTCCCAAAATTACACTTTGCAGCCTTAAAAACCCACCACGTTTAATGGAAATGTATTACCTTAAACAGCACTTTGCGGCAAGACATCCTCCACAGGGCAGGTGTGCAATAGCAGCTATTTTCCCTGTTCTTTGAAATTTCCTCTGCTATGAGGAATTTCTCCTCCAAAAGGGCTGAAGTTGTGCCCAAGGAAGCCCAGAAGAGGCTCCGCGCTGGTGAAGGTGCATATAAAGCTGTCCAGAAGCGCACTTAGCTGACGTACTGACAGATTGTGCAATTTTGCTGTGGTAATTACCCAATGGTTCAGCAAATGGTAACTAAATACTTTGGAAATCAAAATGTCTAATTGCAGATGCACATATGGTATATCCCCATCCATCCATCCACCCCGCAGAAGGTAATGTAACGAGCACACCCAAACCTTCCCTTAATTCCCCCAGCTCAGAAGCCACCGAGTGACACAAAACAGTTGTAATTTGGAAGAGTATTTGGGGAAACGAGATATAAATAAATGAGCCTTCAGTAAGCATGGATTGCTACACGCAAAGCTGGGTTACGAAAGAAAGATTAAGATGATTTTATCAATAGGGAGAAAAAATGTTGCTGCTCTGGTGTTTACATAGAAACCTCTTCGCTACCGTAGATAGGTCAAAACTGTAAAAATGGGCTCAATATTTGGTCTTTATGGGTAGTGAAGATGAATGCAGATGCATGAGGTTCATAGCACATAATGGGGAAGCATGGAGGAGCACGGCGCAGCAGCTGGAGCCCATGGTCATGGGAGAACATGTTCCTCAAGCCCTCTGGTGAGCACCAAATCCTGGTGGCTGAGCAGGAGAAGGACAAAAGCTCCTGGCCCACCTTCCACCCCAGCCCAACCTGCCTCCCACCAACCGACGCTGAAGGAGATGCCAGGCAAGGAAAGGAGAAGGCAGGATTTTGGTCTAGAGCGTTGGCCTGGGCAAACAATGACATTGTGGGGTAGATGAGAGTGAATCAGGCCCTTGTGTTCCCTTAAAGACAGAAATATGGGACATGATGCTTAAACCAGGGTTTAAGATGAAGTCCTTGGTCCCATTTTGCACCTGATAAAGAGTCTGAAGTCAGCGAAGCCAAAGGGAACCCCAAAAGGTAATGCCACTTGTAGGGGCTAAATTAACATTTCATATTTCTTTCAGAAGTACTTAATTTGAAGAATCAATAAAATCTGACCTGTGTATATGTCTATCTGTCCAACCACTCCTATCACTCCTCCACCGGGTTTTAAGGTCTTAAGCCTTCCACAGCTTAAGAGGAAATCTATTCCCCTCCATACCTACCCTTGTGCTGCTCCCCATCAGGCACCTTCCACAAAATTCCCTTGAATTTCCAAAGAGAGGAGCGGTTCTCTGGGTGCATCACAGCAACTCAGCCACCCACATACTGCACATCAGACATTGGGCTTTTTGTTCTTTGGGCTGGCCTTTCATAAATCAGAGGGAGAGAAAACCCTGCTTCTTATTTCAAGTGAAACCTTAATTTACAAAAGTTCCGATAGCTTTAATGCAGAAGGGCTAAATGGAATCAATTATTAATCAGGGTTCCTGAGCTGGCTTCAGCCCCTTTTTCTTAAAAAAGAGAGTTGTATGTTCTACATTTTGTAATAACTAGGCTGAAAAACTGCATTCCTTACTTCTCTTCTTCTCCGAAGAAACCCAGCCCCCCATTATTGCAGCTCTCCCCGGGATTACGAGTTCTTCTTTTTATTTCTTGCTATTAATGTTTAGAAACTATGAGGATGTATGATTAATGCAGGTAGTGTGACTTTGATATAGGACAAAGTAGCATTAATTGTATGATATACATTATTTTTAAAACAACTACATTGTCTTCATCTTGCATAATTATCTCTTTGTTGCTGTTAATCAGGATTTCCCAAAGTGGCACACAATAAAAAGCATTAAGGTTTATGTCAGCAGATCCAAATCTGGAATCAAATCTATCTGTACCATCAGGTGCCCATTAGGCCGGTGGAATTGCACATTAAAGACACTCAAACAATACAGACAGTTTTGTTACAGACAAAAAGGGAGGAAGGAGAAATTGGAGCTCTTGGGCACTGAAAATATATCTAGGAAAAGACAGTTCCTTACCCAATGCATTATAGAGAAGTGAACAGAGGAAAAAAATAGGTGAAATATTCACACGTTGATGTTTTTGACCAATGCCCTAGGACATTTTCAGAATGTCCTGCCAGCATGAAAACATCCTTCAGATTTTTTTCATGCAAATTTTAGCCACAAAATTGTTCTGTGAGAAATATTACAATAAAGGAGTCAGCCAGGCCTGTGCAGAAGGGGCTTCCAGGGGGGCAGGAGATGCTGAGCAGTACTTGGGTGATGTGTCTCGTGGGGACAGGAGTGGCCAATGCCCAATTCCACATGGGAGAGATGGGCTGAGTATGAGGCAGAGAGGTCCCAGAAAAAGGCAGAGCCAAGGGCCAAGGGTTGCAAAACCCACTGTATTCTTGGGGCAGCCGGAGGAGCTGCTGCTCTGCTGCCACCAAGCGGGGTTTGGCCATTGCTCTGGGGACAAGACTCATTTCCTAGAGGAAGAATGAACAACGATGTCCATGTAGACACACCTGGGGTTGGTGTGCAGGGCGTGAGTATGAAGCTCACCAGCTGTAGAAGATTAAATGGTTTTATGACAAAATGTTTTCTGGGTAATCTACCAGCTTCACTGACCACCTTCATTGATGGAGCTAAGTGGGAATTTTTTCCAAAACCCGTATTTTGAGGTGGCAGAAACACACAGGCTTACCTTTCTCTCCTGTCCGCCCCCCAGCTTTTCCTCCATTCTCCCTTTCTCTTTGTTTTATAAGAAAAGACAAAAAGTATGACAAGGCACCATGCCTGCCTGTTGCTTTTGCAAGAAACACTGTTGATGGAGAAGAAGGAGAGTCTGAGTGACCATTTCCATCGCTTCAGCCACACAATCCTCCTGCAAACACTGAATTTCTCTCTACGTGAACATGAGGAGGAAGGGAGCAAGCGCTGACCCTTGTCCTTCTGCAGATGTTGTGCAGACCCCAAGGCCACGCGAGGAGCGTTCGAATCCTGCAGTGGGCACAACACAGTGGGGCGAAGGCGAGACCAAGAGCTTGGGAAAAAAAAGCAAGAAGGCGCATCAGGCCAAAGGAGAAAATGAGCCTGGAGCAGTGAAGTAAGAATGATAATACCAAGCACTTATGTTCAAAGCACTGTACAAATATTAACTAATTAATCCTCAAAGCCCGCTCTGGAGTAGATAAGCAAGTGTTATTATCCCCTTCTTAACGGGGAATCTGAAGCAGCAAGGTTAAGTGTCACATCCAAGGCTATGGGGAGAGGCTTCAGAAGATGTTCTGAAGGGCATCGACAGTCCCCCAACCCAGTCTGCACCTACTGTGGGAGCTGGCGGCCTGCTGGAGTCTGTCCACGCCAGCTGCAAAGAGGAAGGCTCTGAAGAGGACCCACCATCTTGGAGAAAGCCTTAAACACTTCTGCAACCACCTTATAACGCAATTCTCACTCTCAAAACTTGCTTTCTGGAGCAGCCTGTTAATTTATCCAAAGATGATCTGGGGAAAGACCATTAGGACAAGAATCAGATGTTGCCCGGGATCACACTTGAGAGCTCCTGTCCACCATCTCTCCTTGGTGTCACTTTGAGCGTGTTCGGTTCCTCCTGCAATTCCATGAAAGTAGCAGTTGTGGTTAGCAAGAAAGATAAACCGGGAGAGAAAACCAATAAATAAATAAAGCTGGGTTGATAAGTTATGGAAGAGGCTAACTCCAACTCACTCGTGATGCTTTGGGAGGCCATAGCCCCGAAAGAGGGAGCTCCATCATCTTGGGAAGCAGAAGTGTTGTGTTTCTCATGAAATTCTGACCATCTTGTGCAGGTTTCCCAGCAGAAAATCAATTCTTGAGTGTTTTCCATCTGAAGCAGAGAGGAAGAAGGGGTCTTTCTGGAACCTGACCCAGAAATTGAGGAACAATGGATCAAGGAACTCCAGCCTGACCCACTCCCCCTGAAAAAGGGTCAAGTTGGAAATGTTTCAGGTTTTGGGCAATCTCTCAAATGTAATGAAGATTCAGAAACAGTGTATATAAAAAGGAGATTAGGAATATGCAGCCAGGAAAAGACTTTTCTTACAAGAAGGAGTTTATAGGTCAAAAGTGTTTACTGTTCACAGTATGGATTAGAGCAGGATTTCAGTGTATTCTGGAGGGAACTGGGGGGAGGGAGCAAGAAAAGGAATTGTCTACAGCCTGTATTTGTGGCTCCAGTTCCTGCACTGACAGCAAAGGACCTTTGATTGTAAGATGAATTGCAGAGCAGGAGCTGTTGCTCTGTTTTTGGACACGGGTATTTTCACCAGTGCTTTTGACTTCAGGGAGCCCTTTCAAAGACGAGAATAGTGAGGTGGATGTGGAGCTCCCAGAAACAATAACAGGAACATTTGCCAATTAATCCATCACACACTGGAGCACAATTTACCTTTTACCCTTCCAATTCTGAAGAGTCACTACACAATTCAAATATCAAATTGTTACTGGCTATACCAAAAAAAAAAAAGAGAGGATGCAGGGGGGAAAAAGGGACACATCAATAACAGGACAATGCTTCTAATTTCCTGATTTCCTATACAGTTTGCTATACGTGACCTCGTTGGTAAACCTGGTCGCTGTTTTCCCAATACTCGTTTTAAATACCCATTTGCAGAGCGGGTGATGGTCTCACCCACATTGGGATGCCATGGGGGTGGACGTGCCCCATGTCCCCTGGACCCCCTGGCTCCCCCACACCGTGTCCCCAGGCCAGGCACCACGTACCTTTTTCTGCCCACCTTCCAACATCACCGACAACCTTCCTGGTAGAAGATTTCCAATGGAAAGTCTTCTAAGTTATTATTTAACCCTACCCTTCATTTTCCTCAGCATTCGAAAATATGGGCACAAAAATAAAAAAAAAAAGAGATGTGTCTCCAGGTTTAACAAGCCATTTATAACTAATTACTCAAGCTTATTAAGTGCAGCTTTGGCTTAGGCATTTTATCCCTACCTTTTCTCCACAGTATTCACCAAAATTTGGCTTCCTAAGAGGAACTAATTGAATTTCATGGTTTACACATTACTTGCACACTCTTTTTAATCCCCAGCTCTAGTTTTCCTTTTACAGATTGTCCCGGACGAAAGCCAAAACATCAACTTTGTATTCATTGTCTAAATAAGGGTATTTTTCAAAATTCTATCTACAGGCACACACGCACACTGGGTTGGAGCCTTTTCTAATTCTTCAGTGCACTGGTGCAACTCCATTAAATCAGCAGCCACACGCCAGCACAGAAACTAATGTGAGATCTTCTACGGGTGATTACGGACAAACGGAATCAGATCAGCTATTTATTTGTGAGTTTTCAGGGAAATTGGCTTCCACCTGAAGATTCAGCTTTATAAGCAAACTTTGGGTGAATTAAGTGTTCAGTGTATTTTGGAAAGATTCTCTCCTCCAACTCCTTCTCCACCATCTCCTTAAAGAAGTTGTAAGGTCCAACCAATGTCCCCATGGTTGGAGACAGAATCTCCTCCCCAATGCCGAGGGGAGACTTTGGCCCAGTCATGTTAAAGGGAATTTGTCTTTAACATTAGCACAATCAATATCTCACCTTCAACTTGCGCACCTGTAAGTACTTTCTCAACATCTGGTTCAACACTTTGGATTGTCCAGGCAAAATCCCACCCAAGCAGGGGGATCACGAAATGGTATAATATAACAGCTATCTGCATTAAATGGCAAAATTTCATATCGCCAAGCACACGGCTTGTGCTTGCAAGGGTATTTATAAGACATGGCGAGGGAAGACACAAGATGCAATCCAGCTTTTTGAAGGAGAAGCAGTACAAGAGGGAACATTCCAGGCAATATTTTACTAAATATGTGTATAATGAAGTGGTTCCAGCCCAAGGCGTCTTTTAGCAACGTGTTGCTTGATCTTTACCACGACGTTTCCTACAGAAACAGTGTGAGGAAACTTGCCCGGACCATCCAGAGGGGCCGGGGACTGGGGGTGACCTACGGAAAAGTTCAATAACCATTTCCAACACAACGGGAAGCTTTTGCAGGGATCTTCCCCTCTTCTGCTCACCACGTCTTAAAGACTTAAAAAGGGGTCTCCAAATGTTATGAGAGTTATTAAAAATCCATCTAGAGTTCATGTTCTTAGAAGTTTTAGGAAGAAAAATGTTAAAAGGAACAACCCTCTTATCAGTGATAACACAGCTCACTAGGACTCAAACTGCAAAATCGTAGCATAGAATTAAATTCTACCAAAAGCAGTATATTTGGGATTTGGTTTTGTTTTTCACAAGGAGAGCCTGCGGGCTGGTGTTGTGCAAACCAGCTTTCCCAGTGCAGATGAAAACCGACCACCGCAGCCACTACTGGCAGCAAATAATAGAGATTTTTTACAAGGCAAAATAACATTTTTCTTTCTATCCATCACTGTCTGAATAACCGAGATGCTCTCAATTCTATGTATACTATAACACTTCTAAGGGTAGGAGCTACCATTTATCCTGGGGAAACAAAGTTTTCAAGTACCTTGTGTCCTGGTCTCTCCTTTGTACCCCAAACCTGCTGTCTTTGATGATCCTGCTCCTGATGATGTTTTAATCCGACTGTCATTTTACACCCTGCTGGGCAGCGAAAGAGACAAAAGCTGCCGAGTAAAAACTGATCCACTTTACCTTTGATTTCCATGCGTGTGTTATAATAAACAATAATGTATGCAGCGAACGCACTGCTAAAATTGGGTCCTGTGTCACAAATTTGATTCTCCAAGAATTGTTCTAAGGCTAATTTAAATAATATACTTGAAAAAATACATAATCCAACACATTTTATTTTTAATACTACGTTATAAATATACTCTGATACGTTATGAAAGTTGCAAATAAAATATGTTTTCATTTGCACTTGGTGTCTTAAGCTAAATTAAAGCATCACCTTTAATTAATTAAAAACCAACTCACTACTCTCACTGCCTGATCTGTTTGGGGCAGGCAACAATGATTTTGCCTAATCTTCTCACTCAATAGCAATTCCATCTCTGGAGGAAAAAAGCAAGGGATGTGCACTAAAAAGTACTGCAGAGAAACAGACAGAAATGTTCCTTGAAATACTTTGCATGTTCTCCAGAGCTAAGAAGATCCGAGACCCAGCAAAGGGAAGGGTTTAGCCAAAACCCTGCCTTTTACATGGATAATTCACCCCAAAAATGCACAGCGAGACATGGACAGTTCTCTTGCCCTAGGAGATGTAGAATCAGAAAACATCTCTGCTCTGTCTTCTTCTTTTTCAACCCCCATCTCTGGTCTAGTTACAGAACCAAAATTCAGTAAAATGGTAAAAGAAGCCGTTAAAAAGGTCAGAAAGTGCTGCCCATTCAGACCTCTCCTGTCTGCTCCTGTAGGACAAACATCCTTAATCATTGCCCGAGAAAGGCTGAAAGGGTCACCAAAGCTCATCCTAGAGATGGGAGATAAAGCAGAGTAGAAACCTCAAAAAAGTGTTGTTTTCACCATTTTGAAATCGCCATCTTCAAAAGAGTTTTCTTAAAAAATATAATGTGATGCAATTTCTTTTATCCCCGAGTACAAGCAATGGAAAGAAAAAAAAAAAAAAAACAAAAAGCGTAAATCCAAACCAAACAAAGAAATCCAGAATCAAGCAGAGCTTAATTGCTGTTCTGTATTGAAGCCATAAGGAAGCCCAGAGAAGGGCATTGGGAAGGGGGACCCAATTCAGGGACCCCCAAACCACGGCCCCTCTCTTCCCCTCTCCCCTGTGCCGGGGTGTGAGATGTGATCTCAATTTTGTAGGAATCAAGGAGAAAAGGTGTTGTTTTAAATAGCTCTGTAACACCCGGGGATTGCTGATACCAATATCCCACTACAAACCGCAGCTCCGCTCCCCCCTTCGCCAAGACAACCTTTCATTAATTTAGCAAGTGTGAGCTCGTTAAGTAATTCTCTTCCGAAGTTTCCGTAGTTGAAAAGCCGGTGAATTTCCCCAGGTTCTCAAAACGCCTTTCAAAAAAAAGCCAAGTTACTCTATATTCCTCTTTAAACAAATAAGGTTAGCTACCCTTTTGCCATTCACAATTCAACATTCACACTAAATTAATTTTTCCAAAAGTAATTCAAATAAAAGCTTTGCTGCTGCTACCCTTTTCAGAGCTGCAAGATTGAATAAGGCATCTGAATAAAATTGTGTATTACAGCCTTCTTTAATATTTAAGCATGACATTCATTGATTTGTTTCTTGTTTTCTGCAAACCTTGACAACATGATAAAATAAATCATAAGAAGAAAATATAGTGGTAACATCTTTTATGGACTTCACATAGTCATCAATCTCAAGCTGTGAGTGAATTATCAGTGCAGCAAAAAGATCTATGTTTTAAGAGCTCCAATAGCACACTAGCTAGAGGTTTTTCACAAGCAAACTCAAGGCGAGTGACTGATAAGCATCATTATTGTTTTCTGAGAGTCTAGTTTATAGTGTGTTGTGGAGGTGTTGGCATATATGTTTCAGAAGGAAAGGTTTGATCAATTCTAAGTAGACATCTACTAACATATAAAAAATATAACAAGGGTTCCTGCTGAGCAGTATTAAAGTACCTATTGCACCATGTCAGCATGACAGGCCCCATGTTGTGTTTTTGATTATATTTAATATAGAATTAACCTTTCTTAATGCAACATATTGTGCATACAACGCGAGTGAAAAATACTTATTTTGACCAAAACAAATATCACCCTTTTTTAGGTTTTAAGAAATACTTCTTTATTTTCAATTTACAAAACTTCCCATCATAAAATCCTCGGAGCCCCAAACTGAGAGTTTGAGCCATAGAGAGAAGAAGCGATTGGGGGTACCAGGAGCAGCCTGAACAATGACCATGGGGCGGTGAATGGGGAAGGGAGGATGGTGGGTAAAATTGCTTTATAAACCGGGAATTTGGCAAAAAAACCCCATCATCCCGTCGGCAATATGAGAAACACACAAAACCCCACGCGGTGCTGGTGGTTTTGGGGCAGCGACGGGGAGGCACAAACCTAGAAAGTGGGGAAATACCAGGACTGAGGGGATGGGTGGGATAATCAGAGGCTGCAAAGAGCAATGTGGAAATAGCGAATTAATTCAATGGGATCCGGCGGCTCACTTTGCAGGGGCTGACACTGCTGCATAATGAGGTTATGTAAAGGTATCATCGTTTTGCTGTGAAAAATGCCACTCCTGAAAGTAACTCTTTCAACAGACTTACAAATGTTTTATATCTGGTAAATGGGCTAATGAAAGCTTTAGGTTTAGAAAGCAGTAGCCTAGGGATTGTAAGAGTAAATATTAAGATGTTTTCTGACAAGCTGAATATATGTGGTTTCCCACAAAATCCCACAGTGCTTTGCACTCCATAAATATCACTCCTCTTCCCTCACAACTTTTACTATATGAAATATGATGCCGCGGCCCACTAAAACATAGCTGTACTTTCATTGGGTTGGAATCTCCGGCACACATTTATTTACATAGGTTGGACGCTATTCATCACCCTCGTAATTAATGCAGTCCATCGTGAGGGTGTGAAGGATTTCCTTTGCCATCCCCGGTGAAGCAGGACACTGCTTCTCACAGGAACCACCACTGCCATCTCCTCAATTACATTAAAAAAGGAAAATAAAACAGCTTTCAGAGGCCTTTGTACTTTGGCGTTGATCACAACCAGCCAGATTCATTGGGTCAAATCTTCAAAGAAATTTACAGGGCAATATAAGAGATAAACGATGGCCAGATTTGGTCTGAATTATTCATATTCCAGGGTGAAATTACTGTCACTTTAGGGCTCGGTCCTGCAGACTCTGGCCGAGCAATGCTGTGGACTGGAGAAGGAGACACCTTGACTTTCTCCACACGATTAAAGGCTGGGGAAGAACGCTAAAAAAGGTAAGTATTGCTTACACCCATTTTCTTCTTTTATTAAAGCAGCTGCTTGAAAGTGAAGCTTGAAGGAGCGCCCTGGCTGGGTCTCCTAAGGTTATCAGAGCAGGGCCCGCTCAGCAGCAAAACTCAGACCCTCAAATGACATCCAAGCTCTGCAAAATGCTTAACTGGGTAAGTGGGCAGATTTTCTTGTAAATTCAATTTTTCTTGTAATTCAATACTACACCAGAGGTCTCACTTGATGGAAAAGAGGCTCAGTGCTCCTGGAGTGTTTTACAAATATGTAAATATTATACCTAAGCTACCCTTGTTAATTAAATATGGCACTTTACACAAGCATATTGTTTCCAGTCTCGATGTTCTGGCTTAAATCCATCATCAGTAATTATGTTCTGCCCTTTTAAATTCTTTGCTGGTTCAATTAGTTAAATTGTTCTACATCGGTTCCTGTCCCAAACTTCCATGCGGGGCTGGTGACCGTCCCTGTGGCCCCTGTGGTTTGTAGTGACATCATCACTGATTGGGTGATGTCATGGTTCTGCAAGTGATGTCATAGTTCAGCCGGTGATGTCATAGCCCTCTTGGTGACATCACAGCTCTGAGTTCTGCTGCTGGGTTATCGCTGTTTACTGAACAAGTAATAAAAACATATCTTTACATGTTTTTGGAAGTAATTTTATATAACCCATGTTCTCCCCTAATGTCTACAATTCATAATGAAGGTAATTAATAGCGTTCAACCTGGAAAATACTCTGTTCCCAGCTCTCATTGTACCTACTTTAAATCAAGGAACCAATAACCTGACAGAAACAAAAAGATCATTGGAACCAACAGGCTATGGAAAAGCAGCATAAGAAATGAACGTCGTTTAAATCCAAAAATGCTTAAATCCAAAAATGTTTAAATCCAAAAGATCACGCTTGAAGCACTGGACAGTTCAGACGATCCAGGTCTGCTCATCTAAATGATTCAATTTCAGTTATTAAATTAAATTAAAATGGGTGACCCGCCTCGGTCCAGGTCTTAGGAACACAGAGACAAACTGGGTTCAACCCTAAGAAGATCCCACTAATAATGAAGAGAAAGCAGGGACCAGGTAGGAAGGGAGCGAGCTGCAGTTTAATATACTTATCCTGTCGATATTTCTATAAAATCTGTTTGAGATTTTCAGTAAAACATAGCATTGAATAGAAATGGAACATTTCTTTTCACTACCAGCTTTTAGCTACCAAGATTCTATTAAAATTATACCGGAGAAAAAAATTAAAGATATGTATCTTGCTAATAAAAATACACTTTTGTGATAGATGTTGCAGAAGCAGAGCCTCCTGTAAATTAGGTCACTTGTGCTGTAAACCATCTTCTGAACTCCTTTGTGAGAATTATGTAGGAAACAGTTTTTCTTTTCAAATCTTAATATAAAACTTGGAAAAAAGAACAACTATTCTACCTTATTCACATTCATAAAAAAAAAATCCTAATGTAGCATCAATATTCACTTAATAAAGAGACCATTACACCGCAGGTCTACCATTCTTTTGTTTGCCAGGGTTGATTTTTTTTTTAATCATATGGAAGAGTCGGTGCAGCAACATCTGTGACTTGTCAGTCATTTAATTAACCAAAGAAAAGCTAGCTATTCATTTTATTTCTGTATATGTTAATGCTAAAAACTAATAGAAAACAGCTAGCAAATTGTCCTCTGCATATATTGGACACAGCAACAATTACTCTGGCAGAGAAGATATAATAAAAGAGGAAATTTTAATAGTATTCTTATTCTATTTATTCTCAGGGGCTTCTGTTTCAAGGTACTGGAGAAATTAACAATTATTTCTTTTCATTGTTTTTGATGATCTTTTTCTATTATGGCCCTATCCAGCTTAAAATAAAATATAATTTGAACTTTCGTTTTTGTATTAAATTCCACGGCATCTTGAGATTTTCTGGTTGGTTACGGGGAGGTCCCGAGAATGTTCAGAAGAATAAAAGAGAAGCTGTTTCTTTCTGCCGCTCAGACAGCTGGTTACAGCACGTCAGTTATTAGTACCATCAAGGTAACTTGACTTAAACTGAGAACTTCCACATAATAAAATAATCTGGTTTTCCCAGCATTCATTCTATTGACAAATATGTCTTTCCCATATTTTCCGAATGTCTGTCATATGATATGTCTAAATACTTGCTATTGCTCCGCTATATAAAGCAATTAACTGACTTTATACAGCAAATTGTCAAAGGATTTCTGCAGAAAGCTTGGGGAAATCTAACATACGGAACTATTCTCCAATTTATTGACATTCTACGATGGTGAAAAAAGTAGGACATCAATAAACAGCTTTAGCTGGAAAACTGGAATCTGATTATAAGTATTGGGAGCTAGAAAGCAGAGTTGCAATTAAAATACGTGGTATAGTTTAATTTTAAAACAGATAAGTGTTATATTTTAATGGGGAACACACACAGTTTGATAAAGTGTAGGGATGCAGCAATGTGAGGTTTTACATCCAAAGTTTCCCAGTGGGTTATTTGAACCGGATCCAGGTTCAGATTCTCATCCCAGGCCACTCCTCTGGCTTTGGGAACCTTCAACACAGCCCTGGGAAAGAGTTTTTAGGTTTTTTTTCCCCAAAAACAGCAGGTTTGGGGAAATTTTGGTCTAAGAAAAGCAATCAAAGCTTAACCATCTAGGTTTTATATGGTAAATATTGATTAGGATTGAAATAACCTGCGCAAGACAGTAGATTATACAGTTCAGCAAGTCGTAGATCACTCAAAGTGATCTGCTAAAGTAACCTGAAATCCCCAAAACATACATCCTAAAAACATGCAGAAATAGAGAAAAAATAAGGAAAATCACGGATTGTACAGGCTCAACCAAAAGAAAAAAAAAATCACTACGAAAATGAAAGAGATATTAGAAGTTTTAAGAAGTTAATTTTTTATAAAGTGAAGGAAAATTTCCCTGTTGAATCAGTTTCACTATTTTTTACAAGACCAGCATTTGCTGTGACACCAGTGGTACCTCGCCCACAAGGCCGGACTGCTGAGCCTTGCTGTTTATAAATGTTTTATTAGCCAATTCTCTACCTACACACAATTCTTACGTCTGTGTTACTTGACTTTTTCAGCACCTTTTGCTTATCTTTACCTTTCTTGTCACCACCGCTCTTTACACTCATTTGTACCTTATTTTTGTCTGCAAGCAATTCTGTTGAGTTTTGCATTTGTTTTTACACCCCCATCTGCACGAAAGGAGCAGTAAGGGCTTGATCTCGGTATAATACGAAATAGAGCGACATGAGACAATACAGAGAAAAAAAAAATAGGGAAAAATTGGAAGAAGAAATACCGCAATGATCTGCAGATCTTCCTTTGCGAGTACACGTCTTTTGTACATGTCAGAAACCTGGTGGCACCGTCAACGTATTGTTAATATTCTGGTTATCATGCAAGAAGTCATTGAGGAGCAAGTTTAAGCAGTGTGCAAACAACGTTACCTGCTGAGAAGTGTTAAGGTACCTATCATACCATGTCAACTTGACAGGCCTCATGTTGTGTTTCTGATTATATTTAGTCATATAAAATTAACTTTTCCTAATGTAACACGTCGGGTACGCAACGTGGACGAAATAATATTTATTTAGGCTAAAAGCTATTTGGATTCAGATTTACTAATGAGAATCGCAATATGATCAAAACCCCCGACTCATTTAACGCGTTTATGGAGGACAGGCCTGGAGTGCCTCAAACCCTAAGCCATGGAAGACGTGATAAAACAGGAGGGTTTTGCTGATTTTTGTGTTGTCCAGCAGTGCTGGCTCCGCTCATTATATATATTTAATATATTTTTATGTATTTCCTTTTAAAAAGATATATTTAATATTTTTTTCAGGTCAGCAATAACATTCATCTGCTCCTTAGGTTCTGTCAATGAGAGGGATAATATCCCAATGATACCAAAACAAAAACATAGCAGTGGAGTTGGCAATACTCTTCACTGAATGTCATCTGATAGCCATCAAAATAGCTGTGATTAAGTTAAAAGAAGAAAAATGGAAAATGCATAAACCAACTAGCAAAAAGATACCGGCAGTCACAGGTAGAAGCTTTGCTTTCTTTTGGTTCTTTGCCATTGTGAATTTAAGGTTCAGTGACCCATTCCTACCCCACTGGCTGCTGGGCAAAGAATCAGAGTTTATTAATTATTGTAAAAGCGGAGAAGGGGGGGATTCATAATCAAAATCTCAGAATGTGACTCCCCATTTTCAAGTGTTTTCCAGCTTGCTGTAGCTATTTCTGCTCAGATGAAGTTCAAGCCTTAGCCCGAAACCACATTCTTAGAGGAATTTGGATGGAGAAAGAAAAAAAAAAGCTTTAGCTGTTTGTGCAGCAAATGAGGAGGTAAAAAGGAGTGTAATTATCCAATGCAATAAAAGGGGTGGGGGACACACACATAAATTGCTTTTTTATAAATGCTCCTACCAGCAAAAGTGTTGAGGTTTAAAAGCTGAAATCTGGCATAGAACGAACCCTAAGCCTCCTATTAGAGGAAACAAAATGACTGATTTATGGGCACTTGAAGATTGCTTCCCATAAGCTCATAAATGGCTAAATTGTGCTCGGTCCTTACGCGGAAACACGCTGCTGGTGCAGGATGCTGTTCGGGATGCCCCGAGCAGCCCGACACACGACCCCTCTGCATTTCCAGCACTGGTCAAGGCCATGATCAAACTCAACGTTTTTAAGAAAAACATAATATTTGGAGACATTACCAGCATATTATTAGTGTGAGATGCAGGCAGCATAAGCGTGCCTGATAGTCTATAAGGGGCTGTGGCAGATTAGATTTTCCTTTATGGTCAAGACCTGCAGCACCACTTATCTAAGATAAAGTTCTATTTCTTCCTATCATTGGATTGTGATGGCAGCAAAACAACAGGTTTTTGTTGCTTGAAATGATTTTCAAATTAAGCGATCCCTAATTTACAAAAATTTAAAACATTCCTGGGTGAAAAAAAAAAGGTTCTGCAGCTAAATTAAAATGTATTTCAAGGGTTGAAATCAGCATTCAAAGGGCCAAGAACTCACAACAGCAGGTCTGTGTTTTGTGTTGCGATTACTGCAGACAACTCTGCTTTCAGCCTGGCCTGTGATGTTGGGCTGGAAATTAAATCCGTGCTTAATATGCTTAACTTGTGCGGGGAAATGAAAGCGCAGCCGCTGCGTTCTCCAGTCACTGCCACCCCGTGCTGCCGGGAAGGGAAGGGAAGGGAAGGGAAGGGAAGGGAAGGGAAGGGAAGGGAAGGGAAGGGAAGGGAAGGGAAGGGAAGGGAAGGGAAGGGAAGGGAAGGGAAGGGAAGGGAAGGGAAGGGAAGGAAAGGAAAGGAAAGGAAAGGAAAGGAAAGGAAAGGAAAGGAAAGGAAAGGAAAGGAAAGGAAAGGAAAGGAAAGGAAAGGAAAGGAAAGGAAAGGAAAGGAAAGGAAAGGAAAGGAAAGGAAAGGAAAGGAAAGGAAAGGAAAGGAAAGGAAAGGAAAGGAAAGGAAAGGAAAGGAAAGGAAAGGAAAAAATTAGAACAAATTCTCTCTTAAAAAAACATCGAGAAACCACTCCCTGCAAAGTTACCTATTTCTAGGCATGAAAATAAAACTATGTAAATTAGTGTTTTCAGTAATATTGGGATGGGCATTTATTGGGAGCAGGCATCTTCGTTATCCGTCCTCATCAGAAAAGATACTATGGTTGTGTTGCAATCCTGATTCCAGTCATGAGGAAAAAGATGAAGATGTGACTCAGATTCACAGAGGAGTAGAAAATTCGTGCCCCGCATTACCAGGTTCAGGAACTGACCCACTAGTCGAAGTTCGGGCAATATCGATGGATAGGGAAAGGAACAGGATGATAACAGGTAAATGCCATAAGAGCGTTGGGTTCTGTGGCCTCATGCCAGAGAGGGCATGCTGCTGGAGCACTGCTTCAAAGGACCTGGCAATTTAGAAAGTCAAATAAATCATGTTTAGAAACTTTCAGGTGGGAATTTAGTGCCTGGGAACCCATCTGCACTCAGCGCACTTCACCTTTGTTCGGTGTTTGGTGGAAGCCCACGGAAACACGCAGCGATATTACCCCTGTTCACGTGAGCAGAGCTCAATTCACCAGAGAGCAGGTGCACGATGTGGGTGCACACAAGTGTAAGCCCCAGTTCCAGAATGTGTCCCTGGTTGCCTGAAGGGAAAAAAACCCACCAAACCACTGCTGGCAAGTGAAGAATGCATTATCTCAGTAATATAGCTGGGAGATACCGGAAGAATTTTCAGTATCAAATATTTGTACATGGGTCCAGTTTATTAAAAGCAAATATTGACCATTCCGTTCTTAAATATTTTAAATAATTTATTCTAAATATTTTGATACTGAAGTAAATTAGCGCTAAAGCATTTCTTTGTTTGTGCCAAATCAGTGCTTCCCAGTAGGAAGTTAGTCCATCTTTGCAAGCAAGCTTTCATTCTCAGTAGGCAGTCCATTTCTGTGGAGTGCCATTAAGTTAATTTCAAAAAGAACCAGTAAAGGTATATGGAGCAGGCAGTAATAGCATGGAAAATATCCAAAATTACTAGACCCCAGCAACAGAACTTAGATGCCATTTTCATGCACTAATAATTTGTAGTTTACATATTGAAGGTAACTATAAACTGACTACTTCGTTGGTTAAGTCTTGCAGGTAATTGCAAATATGTTGTTAGTGCTGTACCTTTCCCCATCTCTAAGAATAACAACAGAAAGCACAATTTTCACCCTATTATCAAGAAGTGATCTTGAGGTTCTGTGTCACCCAGAATCTCAAATTTACCTGTGATCAAACTATAAAATATAGATTTCATAACTAGAAAATGAAACAGTCTGCATACTGTTGTCTTTCATTTAGGTAAATTCTTGTCTTAATGCATATTTGATTAATTTGCTTAAGTACCCACATGGAAAATTATATGTTTCAAATCAGAAAAACCCTTCAGAACTGCACTTTATTTTGGCTGGGACATTTAAAGCGTGGAAAGAACAGCATACACACGACAACGTTATTTACTCTTGGGTGTAATCCAGAACAATTTGTATTAGAAGTGGGACGCAGAATTTCCTGTTGCTTCAAAGCTTTTCATGAAGAATCCTGTATTTTGACACTGCTGCTGCCCCGAGAGCTGCTGCTTGGATGGCTTTCATCTGAAAACCAGTTGCAGCAAGAAAGATGGATTTAAATAGAAGACTGAACAAGTTCACACACCTGATTTACACCAATCAGCTGGTGCTTTCTTTGCTCCTAGCATCTACATTTCACAGTTTAACACATATCTGAAGAATTTTCAGGATTTGAGTCTGTGATGTTCTTTAAACTTATCCACCTATGTGCAGGACATTCAGGGACATTCAGGGACATTGGAATCACTTCTGTTGCAAACCACGATTGTTGCAAAAAATTACCATGCAAAGGGACGACAGTAATGTTTTCTGACAGACACAATTATGGACTGAGATCAACAATTAAATATGTTAATGCTTCATCTTTTGTAGAAGCCATTGAGATCTGGTAAACCAAAAAAACCTCCCTCAGGACCATTGAAGTGTCGTTGCTTATGATATTTGGAAAGTTAGGAACCGTGTGAGAGACTGAGATCACCACTTGCAAAATGAGCAGTTTCCACCTATTTACCCATGGCCCAGGTTTCACCGGCCGTGCCAAGTGGAGATCTTACAGTTGGTGGAACAGGCAGGTGGTGGCAAGCGCAAAGTTGGGCCAGCTCACCTGCTAGGAACATTGCAAACTCAATTTTTGTCATGAGAGCAGAAGCCAGCACAAGAAATTAGGAAATGTGGGCTGTAAACCACAGGACAGCATTGCTGCCCTCAAAAAAAAAGACATTCAGTGAGAAGATTATTCAGTGAGAAGAGAGGATATTAATAAACCAATCCATTTGTCCGTTGACCATCTAAGAAGAGTTCACAAGAAAAGTCACTTTCGCCCAGTCATAGAATCACAGATGGTTTGGGTTGAAGGGACCTTCAAAGCCCGTCCAGTGCCACCCCTGCCATGAGCAGGGACATCTTCACCAGCTCAGGTTGCTCAGAGCCCCGTCCAGCCTGGCCTGGGATGTCTCCAGGGATGGTTCAGCCACCGCCTCTCTGGGTACCTGGGCCCGGCTCTCACCATGCTCAGGGGCAACAATTTCTTCCTCACGTCCAGCCTGAATCTCCCTCCTTTAGTTTAAAACCATCACCCCTTGTCCTATCACAACAAGCCCTCAGATGCCTTGACTTGCCATGAGGAAAAGGTTTATATCAAGGATCGCAAACTGAGGAAGGTCCTTTGTTCACCTTCCCATACATCAGCCTCGATGGCCTCAATAAGACAGCATTGCAAGGAAGTGAATGACTTTTGCATTTTCATAGCATCATAGAATCATTTTGGTTGGAAGAGACCCTTAAGATGACTGAGTCCAACCATCACCTAAATAATTTTGGAGGTATCTAATGCCTCTGTATCTAGTGACAGAAAAACCCACTCCTTCCCAAACCTAAGGAAAGAGTTTTTCACAGCTGGACATGAACCCGCTCCCTCTTCCATGAGGCCAAGAAATGGTGTCCCCGAGCCTTCCTGACCCTGCTTGTCCCCAGGGCACAGGGAGGGTAAGAGGATGTAAAGGCTGAGAACAGAAGCACTAAGTCATATCCCCCCCGTAGGGATGCCCTGTAGGCAGCGGAGGAAATGTAGTAAGTACAACTCAAATTGGATTTAATAATTGCCACTAATAAAGGGGCAAGTGCATACAGCCAGTTACTGTGCTGTTGGCAAAATGAATTGCTCAAGGCACATTAACAGTATATTAGTTAACACATACACAGTGAGTAAATTGTAATTAAACTAACTAACTAAATAGTAAATATCTAGACTATGTATGACAATTGCTCCTTTTAAAAATCCTTTACATACTGGTGATAATTATTGACTTGCGCAAGTTAAGACAAAAAAAAATCAAAACTAATGCATACATCTTTCAGTCTTTAAAATGTTTTTGATTGGCCTTTTTATTTTTTCTATTGGTAAATGAAAGAATGATGTCATACAGCAGCATTAAGTACTATTAAACAAGCCATAACTAACATTAGCTGCATAAATTATACATAAGCTGACACTTTTATGCACTTTGTGAAGAATTGCTTCATGGGTTATGCAAGCTTTTCCAAAACAAGTTCCAAAGAATAACATCACTAGTTTTGTTTCATAGCTACAAATTGGTAACTGAATTAACATGCATTTATTAAGTTTTCATAGAGAACTCCTCTAATTCAAACGCTTGCAGATTATAATTTATTTTTATCTGAGGTCTAATTTTTCATATCTTGTTTTTGCCAAAGTCAACACAACCTGAGCCAAACTCTGTTTCCAGTTCTCCATTTGTACCCTCCTGTTCTTGGCTACTTACCTAGATGAGTCTTTTCTAGCTGGGAAGGTAAATAAATGAGCTTGCTTCACCAAACAAGTCTTTTGCAAAATCCTGACTTTCATGCTATGATTTAAAAGTTAGCATTAAAGCTTTAGGATCTTACTCTTGTAACTTTAAAAAAAAAGAAAACAGAAAAGAGAATCATTTTGGCACATATGGAAGCTGAGCAAGTTATCTGCCAGGAGAGAGAGGTTGGATATGGCAGTTTTTAATAATCTGTTTTATTTCTCCTATCCCAATATAATCTACAAATCAGATACTGGTGCAGGTGTTGAGTGGGACAACATGAAAAGACTCTTTCCCATGAATACGCTCCACAAAAATGCCAAAAAGGATTTGTCTGCTGGGACACAGGCTGCTGTAGCTCTGAAGGGGTTTACAGTAGCATAGAGGAGACTATAAGAGACCAGCATAATAATCACATGTATTGCTAATAAACAGGAAAAAAGAAAGTGAGGAAGGAGAACACAGAGAAACAAAAGAGCAGGAGCAGGATAACAAATGCTGTGGTGGACCTTGTACAAACTAGAAGACAATTAGAGAAGAAGGAACCACAGGGGTAATCAAGGGACTTGCCGCAGGTCTGATATAGGTAAGGATTCAACAGATGAATGATGATAAAGAAACATTAAAGAGTAATTTTCGAGGGAACCTTTGCATTCCAGGCTCAAAAAGAAATACTCCTACTAACAGATGTAGTAAGTGAAAGTGATCCTCAGCAAACAGAGGGTGAAACAATAGGAGGTGACACAAATGTAAATTAGTCCTTGATAGATGGTTAAAGACTTTCTAGAACTAGTCATAGAAAATAAGCTCAGATCAAGTGGATTCATTTCAAATCAAATGGAAAGACAAATAAAGTCACGTAAGTTTGGATTTCCTGTTGCAAAAGGGCAAGTGCTATTAAACCGCGAGGGATGAATTTGGCTGGATGGCAGAGATCAGAGAGCAGGAGGTGCCACCACCAGCACCATTGGCAAGGTGACAGGTTTGGTGGGGTGGCACGAGGACAGGGACACCCTGAGACAGTGCTCCCCATAGATCCCACGTCCCACGGGGTGCAGACGCAGATTGTATAATGCAAGAATATACATTCCCTCATATTGAACAATGCACCCTAATATACAGTCCACTTTCTACTTCTTCCATATGCTTTAACTTGAAAATTAATTGGAAAGAAAGTATTAGAGAATAAATCCATCTTTTCTCATTGCAAAAGCATTTGACCTGTTCTTTTTCTACCCATATTTCACGTGTCTACATGCTGATTTCTGAGTGCCTTGAGCAAGGGTAGAGCGAGCGAGACCAAGGTGCAGAAATAACCAGGTGAGGTGCTTTGACCTGTGGTGTCCAGGCTGTATAACCAGGAACGATTGAACACTTCCAATCCATTCAATCTGTTAAACATGGTCGAAGTTTGAACTGCACTGATAAAATCATTGCAGAGCGTGTCTTGCATGGATTGAAGGGAGAGGGAAATGGAATATATAAAAAAGCCATCGTGACTGAAATTATTCTTTAACCTCCGTAGCCTTTAAAGTTTTTCTCAAAGCCAAATGATACCTCAACATTTCTGATTTAATGCACATTTGTTCAGATTGGCTTTGGCCAAGGAGGTTCTGCTTCTTCCTGGACAATTTCCATGAATGGGATAAGGATGTTTCCGTCACATCCAAGCAGTCTTCTCCTAAGCAATGCACTTAGCATTAGGGAAAGAAGAAATTTGCAAGTTTAGATGACTTCATTTTTTAAAATACCCCACTTCTCCTAAAGAAGCTGCAGTTTATATGAATAGTCGATTTCTTGCTTTCTTTCTGTTGATTTTTACCTCCTTTCCACTGCAAAATCAGAGCTGTCACAGTAAAGATGTGTTGATTCCTCTTAGGCTGTTGCTGGAAAAAATAATTATAAATCTGCCAAGCAGCACAAAAAGTTGAATTTAACTATTCTGTTTCTCTGTTTCGCTAATTCAGGGTTGAACTTCAAAACCTTGTGGGACTATTTACAGAAGGTGGTAGGAATTCTTTTCCTTCAAAATGAAAACCAAGGACATAAAATATAGGAAAGTTATGTTGAGAGGGCTTCAAGATACGAAATGGAAAAAGCTATACAGTACTACTCCAAAAAGGAGCACTTAGAAAAAGAGGGTTTAGGATATTTTTTTTTTAATTTGCATTGTCTCTTGTAGCTGCCATTTAATCCAGCGGATTAGATCATTTAGGGTAAATGAAACCCAGAAATTCCTCTTTTGTCAGTGCTGCAGAACATACACGGGGTCCCAGCCGGGTCTGTCCTGGATCTGCTATTCGATATTTCACGAACAACTTGGATGACAGAACAGAGTGTATACTTTGGATGACACCAAACTGGGAAAGATCACAAGTATTAAAATTTTGTAGCAAGAATCCTAATAATGACATTTAATAAAGCTGAGTGTAAGGCACTATCTATAGGAAGAAATATGAAATCTGTACTTATACAATGGTGGGAAGCGAGCTGGGGGCTGTAGAAGACCTCAAAGTGTTCATAAGTCAACAAACACAGCGCTGTTAAAAAGAGGCAAATAACTTTCTGGCATCTCTGCAGAGCACCATTAAAGCCTTAATAAAAATAAAATGTCCATTTCTTGGCATTAGCCTTTAAAAAAGAGATGAAGAAAAACTGGGAAAATGTGCAGAGGAAAATAATGGGAAATTATTAACATTTTAGAAAAGCTGTGATGAGTTTGCTTAGTCTAGAAAGGGGAAGAGGATATTCGATATTATTTTTATTTTAAATATATTTATGTATGTAGGTATTTGCGAAAGCATATATACATAAAACATTAGTTAAAATAAGGTGACAATCCCTTTTTTTCCATGTCCAAACAGGGCTGGACAAGAAGTAACAGGTTTTAGCTAGCAGGAAGGGAGGTTTTCTATCTGAAAGGATAATTAGGCACTGGAGCAAATTACCAAGGGAGGTTGTGAAACTCACTGGCAGTTTTTAAGACCAGATTAGACATCCAGCTGCCAACACTCATGCAATTTTAGTTGGTCCAGGTCCAGGGCACAGAAGGAAAAGGGCCCCGATCCATCTTGCCGGATGGGAGAGACACCTCACGCTGGGAACCGACCCTCCTGGGAACCTCGGAAGGGCCATTTTAAGGGAAAAAGTGTTAAATTGTGTATTCTGCAGAGACCGAGGTGACCCCATTCCTCATCTGCTGCTGGAGTTGGCTGGAGCCGATCTGGCCATGGGATCTTCCAGCATGAGATCCAGCTGAACATCCCCTCCAACTCATCGGCTTCTCAGGGCTTCTCTATATATTGAATCATATATCGTGAACGGGAACCAATACAGAGCACAAGGCGGACATCCAAGATACACAGATTTTACTTGTTGCATGTGTCCTTTTATCTGAGCGCTCCAGTTCTGCACTCAAAAGCACAGGTCCGGGGCCAGCACAGTCCAACAGACCACAATTTAAAAATCAAGACTTGCAGCTTCAGTCTCAGCTACTTGCATCATATTCGGCAATTGACTAAAAATAAGGGTATAAAAACTAAAAGTGGCTATGTACCTGAAGACACATGGGTTTTGTCACAGCAGCTGTGTCTGTGTGCGCACATCTATAGCCATTCAGCAAAAGCACCACTAAGCAATCCCTGGGGGATTCCTCAGCAGGATGCCATAAAGAAATAGAAAATTTCAAACCTTTTCCTTTTATAATTTTGCATCTACAGTACCGGAACCCAAAATAACATGCATCGGGGGCGTAAACCCTAAATAAATAAAATATCTGCCCAGGAATTCTGCCCTTTGCTAACAGTAAATGCTCTTGCCCATCTGCTGGGCTGGCGCGGTGCCCGCGGCCGGCGGGTGCCAGCAGCGCTGGGTCGGGGATGCCAAACTCCGATGGAGATGGACAACCAAAAAACCAGCCCTCCTTCCCAAAATCAGCCCTTTTCGCACCGGTTTTGTGCATCGCGATTCAGGTAGCAGACTGAGAGTACACAGAGGGTGGGGAAGGGAAAACATAAAAGGGTTGGGGATATTTGCTCTTTCCAAAAAATCAGGCTTCTAGGAAACCTCTAAAGCTCATTTGGGATATGAGATATTATAAAAATCTTGCCCACAGGAACTCTCTGAAAGCAAAGCTTTGGCAGGGTTTCAGTAGCTGCATTAGGCAACTCTGAGGCAAAAGTATTACTCCCAGCAATTCCGGGCAAGGGTTCTCATTTGTGTGTGAAGTGCCTCTCTCACTTTAGGCTAATTAATAAACAAATAGTATCGACAAAAAGACCGTATCACCCAGAACGGGGGCAGTGCATGGGGGTCCAGCCCCTGCTCGTGATGGGGGATGCCCGGCGCCGTCTGGCTCCAGGCACATCTCCCACCCAGTTTTGGATCCGAATTCACAGCGAGGTTGGCAAGGCAGGGGTGAAGCAATTCCAGAAAAACAAAAACATGTGGGAGAACTTGTGTGAGATGGGATGGGTGAGAAGCAGGAGGTCTCCTGGCCAGGTCCCTCATCCCTTACTCTCCAGAGAGCTCCTGCCCACCATGAAGCTTCTCCAAACACACAGCCACGTGGGACTTCAGGGGCGATGGATGAACAGAAGTCTTTATTAGCACCTTTTTAACTAATGATGTTGATCTCTTCTCCCCAGTAGCAAGTGACAGGACACAAGGAAATGGCCTCAAGTTGCGTCAGGGGAGGTTGAGATTGGATATTAGGAGAAAATTCTTCCCGGAAAGGGCTGTGGGGCATTGGACCAGGCTGCCCAGGGCAGTGGCGGGGTCACCATCCCTGGAGGGGTTTAAAAGGTGTTTAGACGAGGTTCTCAGGGACATGGTTTAGTGCAAGAGTTAGGTTATGATTGGACTCAATGTTCCTGAGGGTCTCTTTCAATGGAAATGATTCTATGAGGAAAAAAACCAACAGGGGTGGTGTGAGTGGTCTTCACCAGCACAGAAAGGGGCACCGGGTATCATTGAGTGTAAGTAGCACAATAGCTCTGCCTGTGCTGTCAGGAAAAAGAACGAATTTTGGCCATTTTGAGATTTCAGAGCATAAATCACTGTCAGGAAACAGGGCCATGTTTTCTTGGTGTAAACACCTATAGTAGTTTCGTGTCCCATTCCTACACATCAGGTAATTTTTCCTGCGAAATGCTACCCATATGAGCAGATTTTTGGCCGAAGAGCCAGAAGAGCCTACCTGCAACAGTGTTAATACATGTCCAGGAGGGAACGCCTTCCTGGGGAACCACGTCAAAAATGCAGCTGGCCCAGGACCACGAGCATCAGACTCTGGTTCCCCAGACCACACGTGCTGTTCTCAGCCATGTAGAAAATCACCCCCAGCAAAGCCGGTCACGTATTAAGCACCAGAGCCGGTGTTTCCAGGAGTCTGACGTGCGGGGAGGTGGACGTGCGGAGACAGAACGAGTGTAGATCATTACGGGAACCACGGAGGGCGAAACGCTGAGTGATGGGGCCGTAATGGAAAGCGGGGAGCGTGACACTCGACTGAGCCGCAGCTTTCAACCATCCCACACAGCTCACGGAAACAAACTCATCTAATCGTTCGTCATCGATCCCGCTCGCCATTCGACCTCTGAACGCCTCTGCTTAATTCTTAGTTTCGCCACCTGCGACGTTCATTGAAAATTATGGGGACAAGGGAAAGAAACCAAGAAAAAAGCATGTAGGGATTGAATAAACCCCTTGGTGTTCACCTGCAATCACCGCCTTTTATACCAGTGGTTATTATTGATATTGCACAGCATGAGAGCTCAAAACTGAGCTCCAGGTTCCACGGTGCCAAACACCAGCTCAGCAGCATCGCAGGAGCCAGATGCTGCCCCTAAGGGAACAAAATCAGGGATGGGGACAAACACATGGACAGGGCTGGGCTGCCCAAGGTGACATCCCTGCCCGTGCACCTGGTCCAGCTGGGTCTGGATGGAAAACACGGCCGAGGGCACGGGAATGGTTTCGGTTCTTTTC
Source organism: Patagioenas fasciata (assembly GCF_037038585.1). Classification (NCBI taxonomy): domain Eukaryota; kingdom Metazoa; phylum Chordata; class Aves; order Columbiformes; family Columbidae; genus Patagioenas; species Patagioenas fasciata. The sequence goes on from NC_092527.1 coordinate 41,345,795, forward strand.
AGCGGCACAAGTAAGGCAAGCCATCCTGCTTTATTTTATTAAAGTCATATGTTATTCTGGAATTCTGTTGTTGCTGTTGTTCTGCCCACTTAGTCTGGCAGTCTGAGTATATTTGAAAACCAATAAAGTAAAATATTACCAAAAAATCAAAATACTCAAGAATCCACTCCCTTCTGTAATTACAGTTTAACATCGAACATACTTTGTGTTCCACATTCAGCAAACTTTGATACAGCACTTAAACTGAAATTATGGTGCACCAGAGTCACATACATTTGCTGGCAATGAAAATGGGAAATAATTTCTCTTTTATAATTAGGGGATGTCTGCAGGATGGAGGTGCTATTTGTTTGTCATCACAGAACATGCCTGCCTTGTGTCAGGCAATCAGTTTGACATGTGGAGTTAACTTTAGGTTATCCAGACCAGGCGCACGCATTTGTTCTCCATTTTCTCCGCCGTCTCATGGTCGAAACGCAAACTCTTCCGAGGCGGGTTATAGAGAAGGGCAGGCTTTTCTTGTAAGGAATGTTTGTTTGTTATGTTTTTTCAAGCTCTTATTCTCAAAATACTCCGTTAGCGAAACCGCAGAGAGACATATTCCTTATCCACACGAAGGAGGAGACCGCAAGCTTTAAGAATCAAAATAATAAAAAATGCTAAAAGGACGTGCTGCTGTATAATGATGGGGAAATACTTGGGGTTTGCTCTTTTGCCAGCATTTGTGGCATATTTCTAGACATGATGTTAGCAACACAGACCGTGTGAACAAAGTTTGGAAAGCAACATTTTTTAATTGAATGGCTCCAGCAGTAATTATTATTTGCTCTCTTGTTAATTAACAATTTACAAATGGCAGGCAGAACAGTATGGTTAAATTACTCCTTCAAAATGACTTAAAACTGGAAAAGGGTTGCAATTACCTTCTATCAGAATTTTGCCTTTTTTTTTTTTTACTGGCAATTTCTCTTTGACCCTGTAAGAGACGTCAAAAAAATGAAATGGAAAAAGAAAGAAAAAGTTGTATAATCTATGCCCTTCCCACCAAAGTTTCCTCATCCGTTCACAGGCAATTTTCTATCTCCGGGAGCAGACGCTAATCACGGCTGAACCGTGCTTCAAATTCCAGTCTCCCTCACTTGTTCAGATCCAGAAAAATCAGTTTAACTCTCATGCTGACACAACCCAACCAGATAGTGCGTGCCTGCCTTCAATTCCCATCGATTTCAATAAAACCCCAGTACCAGCACAGCTGGTCAATCCCCAGCTCTTCCCCCGCTGAATTCAGTCAACAATTCAATTATGAATTCAGCAGATGTCTCAGCTCTTCGGGCCACCGGGAATTTTGCTCGACTTGAGCGCTCCGGTGAGGCCAAATTTTCAAAAGTGGCCTCAAAAGTGGAGTGGGCTCTCCAGGGACACGGTGGAAGAGCCAACGCTGGGGACACTTAAAACCAGAGCCAAACCAGTGGTAATTATCCATCCGGGAGCGCCCTTTCGGGGAAGGGAAGGTTTAGGGGACGTAGTGGGTCTTATTCATCTCCAGTTGCTGTGATCATGGGAAAAACCAAGCGCGAAGAACTGGAGCTCACTGTCTACTTGGGTATGCGAATTGTCATCTTTGTGCCGACATTAAACAACAGCCCGTGCAGGAGTAAACCGGATCGGTAATTATCTAGTTGGGATGTTCACGTGGTCTTGCACGTGGAGATGTGATGAGATGAGAACACGCACGTATTTAGAATGCAGCCTTTCATGGGCTGCTTTTGAAAACCTGATCCTTCGACAGGTATACAAAGAGATTATCATGATTATCTGGCATTTCCTCAAGATCAAGAAATACAGGCGCGAGAATCATACATTTGCCTTTGTAATTTAGGGATATGATCACATCAACAGTCATTTAACAAAGTCATACAAAAAGCAGTACATATTCCCGCTATTATGCCACACACCAGCAGAGCAGGAGAGCGTTGCCTGAGCTCCGCATCTTTCCCCAAATTATTTTAACCTATCCTTTACATAGGAAAATAAAAGGCATTTTACTTTCCGAATGATCTCATTAATTCCTGTGCAGGCTATTTTCTGTTTCATACAACATACCAAAAATTTCTTGCCAAGGGAAGGAAGGGCCCGGTAAGCAGAGGCCGCCGCGTGGGTCAGGGTGCAGCTGCAGTTCACCGCTCCTTTTCAAAAGCGTGTCCTGCAATTTTACCCATTTTTCCCCAAAGATTAAAGTGAAAAATAATACAAGACCTCACCATTTTCACAAGCCCAAAAGGAAAAAAAGATATGGTGGGTGGTGAGAAGTGTTTTCTGTGTTCTACTTTGAAAGGTAGGACCAGGTTGCAAGAAGATCCCAACAAGAACTCCAGTCTTCATTTTACTTGTGGCTGATCAAATTTTACTTTACTTATTTAATTTTTATAAACATGTTGGAACTGCGCTCTCCTAGCAAATTGGTACAGTTAATCCCAGTAGTGGTCTCCCACATGCTAGTGACGGTGGCTTATCCATGTAAAGCAGGGTACTGGTCTGAGTCTATTTCAGCTGGAAAAAAGAACATTTGAGAGTGGCAAATTTTTTGCCCATGATACACTATTATTGCATTCTAGCAACAGCAACCCAAGCAACAAAGTTTAGGGCAATAACCAAAATAACTGGCAAATGTAGTATGTTTATGTCATTGATTTTAGCATCTTAAAATCAGGTTCTAATGCAATGAATTACAGAAATAAAAAGAGATGATCAACACGAAGAGCTCGGTGAAGAACAGCCTAGCTGAGAATAGCACATCATGCACTGACGTCAGGGGTGAGGGCTCCAGATATTTAAAGGAAGCTTTGGGTAATTCACACAGGGTGAAGCAGAGCCTGGTCCCCCAATCCCGCCACGGCACTGAGCTCCAAATGCCAATTAAGCATCTCCTCATGGTTCTGTGCCGAGGGATGCGGAGGTCCAGGCTCCTTCCCTTCCCACCGCCCAGCACCTGAACAGCCTGGGCAGAGCGTCAAACTGACAATTCTGAAAGGCGAAGTTGTCACTTTTTCCCCTGCACTGAAGTGAAGTAAGAAGTCAGATTTCCACAAGCGGCTGTGACAGCCTCCCTGATCGGTGACACACTGTCCATTTGCAGCCGTGGATTTCTCCTCGCCGGGTGCTAACAAGGGGTACAAATAAATGCCAAGTGTCGCCTTGGTTTTCCTGGTCCCAGTGCGAGCACGCTGGCAGGAGGACACCCCCCTGCTTCCCACAGACACCCAGGGACCCCTGAGCGGTGGGTGGACGCACAGCTGGACACAGCTGGAGCCACCCCTGGGGACAGGCTGGGCACCCTTTGGCAGTATCTAAGCTCAGCCCAACGCTCCTCAGATCCTGTAGGTCAGCCTATTGTTTTGTTGGGGTTTTTGTGTCATTCTGTTTTTGTTTGGGGTTTTTTTTTAATTGTTTTGTAAGCCACTGTTTTTATTTCTTTTATCATTTTTTTTTAAAAGGTATCTATATCATATAGCCGATGGTGTTTAGGATGCTGTGGGATGTATTTATCGAGGTGTGTAAAATCACAAGAGAGTCTCCCCTGGATAAGAGGTACTGGAAGATACATGAAATACAACGAAAATTCCCAGCCCTCAGCTAAAGCAAGGGGCAAAGTCTTGTTTGGTTCAGCGTGGGCTCACCAAGACTTAACCAAACCAAACGACAGAAAAAGGTGTTCAAAGCTTTGCTATCTGATAGAGGATTAAATACTCGCCGTGCTGGCCAAGAGCTTCTCCAGATGCCGATGTCCTGCTCCGCACAGCTGTGGACAGACCCTGCACCCACCTCTGCAAAGGACAGTGGGTTCCCCACAAGGTCCCACCAGCTCGGCGGGTGGCACAGGGGACAAGGCTCCTCTCCCGTCCCTCCGACCACCATATCCAGATCATCATCCTGCCTTGCAGGGCTATGGATTTTAATAACAGTCATAAAATTATCCAGCCCGCTCGGATACCCAGCCACAGCATTTGTTTCAATGACCCCCCGCGGTAGCGAATTGGGCAGATTGACTATGTATTGTATGAGGAAGGATTTCCTTTTGTTTGTTCACAAAGCATTGCCCTTTAATTTAATCATATGTCCCTTTGCTCTTGTACAGTTTGCTGTGCTCTACCCATTTCCCCCCCTCTTTTCTTATACAATCTGAACATCTCTGACCATTCCAGTGCTAGCTGTAATTATTTCTCTTAATTCAGTTATTAAAAAATGTCTGCTTTTGGCAGAAGCATTGCGGATATTTAGTAAAATTGATACAAATATTTTATTAGGATAATTAACAACGTTCAGCACAAGCTGGTTTGAGAAACTGAACGGGTCTGAAATCTGAAACAGATGCAAGACATATTCATAAATAAAACCAGACCAAGTCAAACTGTGGCCTGCATAATAAGACATCACTCACTCTGTTTGCTATATATTTGCAGACATGTTGTTAGCTGCATTTATTACAAAAGTTAGGTGCTTATTTGGAAGCTTTCACTTCTGTGAGCTCGTGATACTTTCTGTAAAACAAGAACCATAAATCATAGCGCGCCGGTTTGAAAACCGTGCACCTCCAGATAACCAGCACTTGTCAGTAGATTGTCTGAAACAGAGGATTAGCCAAAATACAGATGGGGAGGAAACGCAGACTGTTTACGTTGAGTATTTTGGACGGGAGCCCAAAGAAATTACAATTGATATGGATATAGCATTTCTTAAGAGTTATGTAGCAAAAAGTGCAAGAAAATACTCTGACAGAGAAAATAAATAAAGCTGACAGGGGTTTAATTCTGTAGATCCTGCACTGCGGATACAAATTAGAAACATTAAGCCATTAAATCATTTCAGCAGGACTTTAAACAATAGGAGCAGGCTCGCATGTTGCTGAACGAGTTTAGAACAGTCTCTTTTGTAGACTAGACAAATATTCCGCGTTGTAACTCTAACACTTCTCCCACTTCCCATTCACCGTGTGACCTATTTCCCAGGCCTTTTTCATGTGGGACAGGTTTTAAATAAAATAGAAATTCCTCTTGCTTCTTACAGATTGGAGTTGATTAAATATTCTACTGATAAAGGGTAAGCAAATGTCAGATTCAATATAATAAAAAGAGAAAGGAGAGTTCATACAAGCAGCAAAGCAAACAATCCATTTTCATACTTTATTAGAAACATTTATTGCCATAATGACTGCATTACACTAAGCAAGCAGGTGGAAAGGTGCTCTGTGCAAGATATTCTCAAATATCTTTATTTTGAGGATTTTATATCTCCAATATTTAGACAGATGTTTTATTCCCTATAATATAGTCAAGAGTATGAAATGCTGTAATTTCAGTTACTACATAAGGATCAAAATTGTACTTGAAGATCACGGCCTGTCATTGTGATTTCAACAATAACGGTAGACCATTAAACGCTCAATTTTTCTGCTTTGACTTTATATTCCCAATGGTGAGTTGCTTTAGCTCCAGCCGGCAGAGCTCGGCGTGTGCCGGCAAATGCTCTGCCCAAATTTGCGGAACACATTGCGACTGCACTTCGCAGCTATTTCGCTCCCTATACGATTTTCTAGATACGCAGGTCTGATCCGGGGTCTAAATGGAAATGACAAAGGTAGCCGGTTTTTCCTTCTGCCATCAAACAGCTGGCACTCGTTATCTTAACAGACAGTGGGAACGGTAATTAAGCAGATCTGTGTTCAATAAGACACCAGTGCCACCAGTGCTACCCTTTGTAACAAGAACGGTTCCTCGTTTCGGAGCTTGACTTTCTCTTAATTCACCAAATCGGGAAGCCCAGTCACCAAATAATTCAACAAAAGATTTCATTATTACCCTTCATTTAATTTAAGAAAGAATTTAACCTATGTTCAGTGCTCGGGTCCAGGTTTGCATTCCTCCTGCAGCCAAAATTCCTATTAACATCAGCTGGGGCTGCACAAGGACTCACCTCATCCTTAGGATTTTCATTATTATTATTATTATTTCATGACCAATGTAATTTATTTTAAGGATTCTTCTACTTCACCAAAAATACTGAAATATGCGTCAGTTCCAGTTTAGGATTAGAAGAAGGGAAAAAAGGAAAATCCTGACATATTAACCAAGAAAATTTACTACCGAGTCTCTTCTTTTTATTAACAAAGATCATTAAGACTTTTACTGGCAGCATTCCACAGCCAGAGCATTCACAATGTCTAGGACACTCTCATTTTGTAATCTGGAGGATACAGTATATTAATTTTCAGGATTTATCACAAGAAAAGTGAAGTCATACTAAATACAGTAGGTGTAACTAACTTTCATGTCAAAAAAGCTGTAAAGAGTGCCAGAAGCTCTGCTGGGCTAATAATAAGCTAAAAGGATATAAACTTGATTAGTTTCACTTAAGAAGCAAGAAGATAAAGTAAGCTTGAAAAGGCCTTTGCTCTTCCTTCAACTTCAGTGGGTTGGAGAGAATCACGAAGCTTATCACCACGACATACTCGCTATAATGCTGGTATAGCTATTAGTTATACGTTAATTTATAGTGTGCTGCACCCCTCCACAGCCACACCAGCAGAATCTGTAATTCCAGCCAAAGCACCGAAATATTCACAGCATCTCAGCGCTGTCACTTTGGGTCACATTCCCTTACATGCACCTTGTGCTGCGATAGAAAGCCACCTTAATAAAAATTTCCAGCTACTAGAGGAAAATTGTTCCCCAAATGAAGGCTCGAGAATGTCCTTTCCCTGCTCTCACAGGCTGTGGACACACAGCACTATGTGTCCCCCACGGTCCCCACTCCTTGGGTGGGACCTTGGGTGCTCTTCATCGACCTCTGCCATTCTATGGACCCATGGGACACCCATGAGACACCCAAAACAGGACCTGGGGCTGAGCAAATGCCTCGAGCTCACCCATTCCATGGTGTCTCCGCACCTACTGCAGCATCCACCCCCTTCAGCCAAACCAGCTTTAGTACAGTCCAGACTAAACAGTCAAAAATACAGCAAGTCGGGTCCAGCTGCCGGGAGCATCTCAGGAGGGTAAAGCAAGACCGGGACGCAAGTTTGTTGTAACTACACTTTTCTAACGGGAAACTGCACGAAACCCATGTATTAGCAAAGAGTTTTTAGTAAATTGTAATCACACTCCAAATATTTGGTTTAATCCTTACTCTCCTGGAATACCAGTTGTGTGTCTTTTCCAAAAGTCTTTGAACTTGAGATAGAAGATCATGTCTGGAGATGCTTGACCACGTGGCTCTGACAATTTCATTTCTACTCCATTACACACCCATACTTTTTTAACCCTTGAGAATTAAAACTAGTTAAGGAATACTAATTCTTAGTATTTTTTATTAACTCTTCTCACCGTGTTTTCAGTATCCTCACTCAACCTTTGCTCCTCAAACACTTTTTGCTTTAAGTTGGCAATGACTGCCGGTTAGCCAGCAACTTCCTCATCATTTTCCCAGAAATCACGACTCTCACTTACACCCAATTAAATCAGCAGGAACTTGACTGAAAAATGACTTTCGTTCATTCAAGAAGAAAATCAGCGCTGCTTGCCATCCAGGCCCAGGCAAGAGGACATAGAATGGGCTTTGAACTCAAGGAAAATAAGATGGACAACGGGTTTCTGTCCCCAAGCGTTTTCCCAAGTTAAGTACATTGTGATGGGAGCGGTGTCCTAATGAAGAAAAACAGTATATTATCAAAAGTAAATTGCAGTTAATGGTGCATACGGTTCTGCATGCTGATATTGATTATTACAGATTAAGCTAAGTTTCGGGGTGGAATATAGCTGGTGTACGCACTGATCCTCCATGAGCATGAGGCTGAGGATGGGAGGAGAGAAAGAGAAATGAATATGAGATGTGGTGGGGCAAATGGACCAAAGTGTGCAGAGGTGGGTGGAGACCCATGCTGGGTTTTCCTTAAAAACTCAAAAACACATTTAATAGCACCAAAAGAGTGATATTAAGGCAGGTCACACCAGAGTCCATCCGGGCTTGGGATGTCCCAGGGAAGGCAGAGAGGAGGACACGTGTCCCACGGATCTGCAGGTCAGCAGGTCCGGGGGACAAAAATTGTTCAAAGTTCAAGAGGTGTTCAAAGTTAGAGGCACGGGTCCAACATGGAAGATTTTCTCTCCCCTTCCCCTTTATTATATCCTTCTTTATCACATTGTATACCATCTCTCTATGTATATTTTTGCTAGAAAGAGATAAAGCTGCTGACGTGAATTAAGACAAGACCTGTGTTTTGAGGGATATTTGGGTTTATTTCCTGCTTTGGGCCAGAATGTAGAAATTATGTTTCTATGATAGATTACTCACTGTATAAACCACAAAACTTGACAAAAAAATGTAAGGGTGGATCTTGGCAATTACCAGATCGAATGAGTTTTGATAAAACCACATGTAGAGTCCAAAGGTTTAGGCGTTTATCTACACAAATAAAACTGATAGAATAGTTTAAAAATCTTTCCTCTAATTTTAACACAGCCATCAACAAAAACTTTATAACTCAAATATTTTAACCAGAGATCCCTGAGAACCCGTATACGGAGCAGTGAGGAGGTGCAGCAGTTCCCTGAACCCCAGGAACCTCACACAGCTTTTCTCCAGAATTCCCTTCAACATAAGAGCAGAGGGTGATTTGCACTCACAGCCTGACTTACAAGTAGTTGTAACTCTGGATCCAGCCTGTCTCTGCAACAAGTACATAACGTCTAAGCACTGAGACCTTCATAATGGTTCTACCTGGTCCAGACTCCCAACCACCCCGTTCAGGAATGATGAGGACAACAGCCATAGCTCCTACTCATCGTTTACAAGGGAGGAGTGAGGTTGCAGCGCTTGCTCCAAGGTGTGCGTGGTGCATTAAATGAAAAAGCCATGCCTGCTTCAGCAAGAAACCTCCTAGGAAAGCACAAAACCCAAAAAGCTCAATTCCGATGTGCTTTGGCTGGACAGACATTGCAGGAAGGAAAGCTCAGTCAACACCACAGCACATGTGGCTTGTAAAGCTTTTTTCCTGTGGTTGGCTGGGTCCAAATTTGTCAGGAAAGCAACGCAGGTCAGGTAGGGGGAAGAGCTGGTCCCCACTCCAGAGAGCTGGAAAATCTCAGCTTTGGAAAGGTACAATATGGGAAACTCCTGGGTTTGTCCCCAACTCCTGAAAACCCCATTTGAGTTTTCAACGCTTTGGAAACCAAGTCATGATCTGGCCTTTGGTGAGCAAGTCTTGGCAGTTCACTCCCCACCTGTCCCCAACATGTCATAATGACTGACGTGCCAAAACTCAGCCACGTAATTAGTAGAAGAAACTGAGGGTTTCTGGTGTAAGGCTGTGATTAAATTAGCCATTTATGGATTTCTGAAAGAAAGGAGACTAAAATGTTTTATAGTGTAGTTAAAAGAACCAACGAATGATTCCCTCATGTTGAACATTTCCTAATGTCAGAGGCAGGGTGGATGACACAGAAATCATAAATCCAATTGAGAAGTGTTAAAAATCACTTTAGTCTGCCAACTTACTAGAAATTCAATAAAATGGTATGGGAGAATTTATTTGTGTATGTGCAATAGATATGTGTGAAATTAAAACAGCTGAGATGTCTGCGTGCAACGCGCATGCCACAGGGTGAGGTTCTCCATCGCCCACGTGTCAAAAACGGGGTGGAAAAGGGATGCAGGGAAACGGTCCCAGATGGTGACTTCGGGAGGCAGGAGGGGACAGTTTTTTGGGGTCAATCCTGGTGTCTGGCCGGTGGCCCCATTGCACCAGTATATGGTGCTTCCAGTGAGGCTGCTATTTATTTCTGCACGTTTCTTTTTTACTTCATTCGTCCTGTTTAACATATATTAAGCCACATTTTGCCTTCATGGAGTGGGACTTTTGAGAAGCGTGAAATGACAAAACAAGGCTTTGTTTTGCAGGCGGATTCCCCCCGTGTCCGCTCCTCCGGTGTCTGCCTCGGCTCCCAGCTCCAGCATCGCATCCAACACAGCCTGGGGCAAAGCGGGAGAAAAACACCCGGCGGATACAATTTACAAACAGAAATAAACACCTTTTCAGCAGGTTCTACATAATCACTAAACAAAACCAGGGGAGCAAAAAAAATAACACGTTCAACACAACATTTTTTATGTAGTTTGTACGCGGCGGTGACCCTGTGTTTTCTTCAGAAAATAACACAATTACGGCAAGCTGTCTAGCGCTGGGATGCGGAGCGGCATGGTGATCGCCGGTCTCGTTTCCCAAGGTTTGGCTGCATGTGGCGGGCACTGCATCCCCCGGTGATGCCGGCACCGTGCCCCATCCAAAGCCATTTTGTGGGGCTCAAGTCGAGACGCTCGACTTCCCCAAGCAGCGGCGGAGTGGGTGAGAATGAATCCGATATGAAAATGTCTGGAGCAATAAATTAACACGCAGCAGGGGGGTGATAGCTTAATCCTTTCTAGTCCAAACAGTACCTGACACCCATTACGGCTCCGGGAGGTGGGACACCGTAGCGGTACTGGAGCGAAAATGATCATTCCCAGGTGATTTGAGGCATCGCAATAGGTTTGTAATGGGATTCTGGGAGGGAACCGGCGCGGGGTTTTATAGCGTTTGTACACGGAATCCAGGTTAACCTGCCACTGCGCTACCCTGCGCTTCCTTGTCTTGATTAACCCAGAAAGCGGGTGTTTTACATTTAAGCAGAATTTCACTATTTTAAGTCTTTGTTGTCTTATAATAACTGCTTTGTTGTCTTATAATAACTGCTCGTTATTCATATGAAGGCGAATACCGCATAGCAAATACTCACATAACATAAAGTGTTAGTCTTGACCAGATACACTTATTTGTAGAATGATGAAACAACTAAGATAAAATCAACATTAGCAGTCAGCATCTGTAAGCATCTTTCTAGTAATTTCATATTTACTGTGCAGAACCATAATAACTATTGGAAACTAATATACCGAAGGTTTCAAAACACATTTTTTAACATAACTGACGTATATTTCTGCAATACTGTCTTCCAGGAAAACAACATCAGCCTGGTTTTTAGCATTGATGGCAGATAAACAAAAATGTCGTTGCCATGAACTGTATTGCAAAATTAAATGTCTGGGGAAACATATTTAATTTGCTGCTTTCCCTAATACGATGCCAAGCTCTCCTTTCAGGTACACCCATGTAAACCTACACTGACTCGAAGATTTACTGGAATGCTGGGTTTTCTTACTTTCTGTTGCATATATATTGAAACTAAGAAACCTACGAGCTCATGGACAAATTGAGGGAACATTTAGATATTTTCCCCTTTCTTCCCCTTCTTGGCTGAAATTCAGCAATATGAACACTAGATGAAAAGTCAGAATTCAGAATTAAAGCGTGTTTCATGCATCACACATTTATCTGCTTTGTGCAACACTAATATTTCCTTGAAAACAACCAGCTGCTTGTGACACCAAGAATCCTTCAGAAGGACAATAAATAATTATTATATGAAATCCATAGACCTGTATTAACAGCACACTCATGTTTTGTGGGTCAGCTGACAGAGCTGGTCACCAAATTCACTGGAAAAAGGCACAACCCACCAGAACACACTGGTCTGACACCAGTGCCCAAGCAAACACAACACAAGCCCACGGCATGGGCTGAAACATCAGGTAGCAAATTCATATTTGCCCAGATATGAAATAATCATAACTACATGAAAATCTGTCCTGCTGTGCATATGTGACATGGATAATTCATAGGCTGTGCAACCCATAATCACTCTAGAGGTATCTAGGATCAAGAAATGAGGATATGAAGCCTACCAGACCTGCAGGTGTTGGCCCAGCTTCTAAATCTCCAAGTCCACGAGCGCTTGAGGTTCTCCTGGATGGTTCCTGCTGATGGCGCAGGGTCAGCTCTGCCGTCTCATCCACCACTGAGGCTGGACCACGGTTCTGCCACCCGGGACTCAACACGCTCCCCTAGAAGCTGCTTGAAAAATAGAGTGAAGTGTTAGCATCACCCAAGTAGTTTCCGTTTGCTGAAAACTATGGCAAAATACAAAAATATCAATATTTCGGCCAGCACCTCAGGTCGCCCAGGACACTGAGGAGGGGTGGGCACAGTGCTATGAAAGCACCGTTCACCTCCTGGTGATGGACACTTGAGAGCAGCATTTCTCAGCTGTTTATAGTGGAAAGAGCATCAAACCCTTTTGAAGAAAACCTACAGGTCACCTTGGAAAGCGTCACCACGACTGTCACCCTCTGTGACCCAGTGCCAAATCCTGGTATGCTCATTGCTTGCAGCTGCTCCATTTTCCAGCTGTTGGGTTTTTTTGTAGGTGGAAAAGCACATGGGCATATTTGGTCACCCCAAACGGTGTCCAGGTCACTTCTCAATGTCCTATCGCTCACCGTGGGTGCCAGGACCACGAGAAAATAGAAGCAGGCTGCAGCATTGAAAAACTGATGTATGTCCACATTTATACCTAATGAAATCTTGGGTGTACCAGACTTGATTCTTCAGCTCTTTGCAGCATGTACACCACGGTTTGCACTTGCAAAAACCCAGAACAAACTCGACATAAATGCCACCTCTCTGACAAGGCAGTTTTATATACTCAATTATCACTGCATTATCTTTCATCTCTACTATATGTGAAAACAGTAAGAACCAAATATATTTCACTTACAGTTCCTTCATTCAAAAGAGTTTGCCTTTGTCTTCCTTTCCCCTATTCACTGACAGCAAACTTCATGAATTAACCGGCTCATGGTATAACTCATGCATGGAAATCCAATATAACCTCTTGGCTATAAGCAGTAACACTTCACTTATCGTACACTAAAAGAATTTTTACTAGTTAATTAAGATTTGTTTGCTTAATTTTTTTCAGGCAGTCCGGGATGTTGCTCTTCTGTCATTTTGGCTGGGAAAATCGTGATGTATACGCTGTATAAAAGTGCCAAAATAAGAAATGTTAGACCGCAGTGTCTACGGTAGTAAATCTCTTTTTTGTCTGTAATCCTAACTTCATATTTCCATTGAATTGTTCGTCTCGAGCTGTGCAGACAGTTGAAGCATCTACGTGCAGTCACACAGGCTTCGCTGTTGCTAAAGTTAGTAATGGGGGGCACACGTACCGAACGCTCCTCGGGCGGCCCAATATTCCAGCGTGCCTTACGGACTGCTTTGCTTTCGAAATTTCCTTTGCACTTTGTTTACTATATATTCCAATAGTGTAATATTAAACAAAAACAGTGTGTCCTGTGCCAGGATGATTGATTACTACACCGTGGCAAGGTCACCTCCTAGGAACAGGCTGAGTGCAGTAAGGGCTGTCTGACTCATACAGTTAACACTATATCCGCATTGTATGAATGTCACCAGCAATCCAGTGATTTATTGCTTGGAAGGCTCTGTTCAATTTTTTCTGCCTGACCAAATTGCACATTTTCTAGAAAAAGAAGCAAAAATATTTCAGCACATGGATTACCCCAAGTCCTCATTTCTCCCACTAGGTTCGACGAGTCTTTTCAAAGATGCTGATCATCAAAACCTCATATTTTTCACTTTTTTTCCATCCTCTTCTGCCAGATATTTGGCAAAAATGATTATTACACTAATGAAAAGGTGCAGCAGAAGATTAAGGGTTTTTTAATCAGATTTTGGTAACATCTGTGGGCCAGGAATAAGAGCAGCTGTATGTTCTGTTTCTTAATTTTAGTAAGATTTACTCTGGGTATAAAACGTTAGCCTCAGGCACAATTTAACTGGCTTAAAAGAAAAGAAATGATAGTCTTGCAGAAACTACCTAACTCAAACTGTTTGAAAACAGTGACCGAGATTAATCCCTTTTGCTCTAAGAAATTCCTGCTTTCTGACAAAGAAGATATAATTATAGATTGAGAGAAATGACTTTCAAAATTAACATTCCAGCAGACCCCGACATAATAGATACATTCACTGCTGGTGTATCTGCATGGAAATCAAAGGAGATACATGATGTTCGAATCCGGGCTTTTATTTTCAGAGCATACAGCACATTTGTGGTGCGTTGGCTCGCTCGACATGTAACGAGACCAGGGGACCAGCCACCTGGGCTCAGCTCTGGGCTCTGCAAACCTGGGGAAACAAAAAGGGGTGGGGTTTGGGAAGGCATTGGGGTGCCTAAAAATCCAGGCAGGTGCAGTAGAAATGAGTGTTGTGGTGTTTCCAAAAATTGCCTTTTTTCCATAGGCATTTGCATCTCTAGGTGTGTTTTTCAGACCTTCAAAATCTGTTTTGTGTTTCTCTTTCCATCTCATGCCACCCTTGTAACATTAGGCCTCAATCCTCACAGGAACAAAAATTGAAAATACGGGGTTAATAGAACCCTTTATCTCAAGGAACAATAAAAAATAGGTAGGTGATGCATCTTAACAAACACCACATAATGTATCAATTACAGCGAACGGTACCTGACACACGAACTGAGATCTATTGGGTCTCCTGAACCCATTCCAATTACTCTGGTTTTTCTGTTATGGCAATAAGCGTATCTGCGCGGTGAAACTCCCATTACCCGCCTGCCCTTCAACGCGCTCCCCGAACATCAGCTCGGAGACCACGATTTAGGAAGCAACGACTGGAACCATCCGGAGACACTAAAGAGCATCTTCCAGCTCTTTTAGCACAGTTTTTATGCCAGGACCAACATTTCCCTAAGCAGCCTTCTCCTGCTCTTGTTTATACCTGTGGACTAATTAAGTATTTTAATTTTAGATGGGAAAGAAAATTAATTTGGGGTGAAAGACAGCAAGGATCTGAGCACAGATGGGTAAGCCATACCTTTGGTCTATTAAGTCCAAGAATGTTTCGACTCAACAAGGACGAGTTCATTGATTCGGCTCACTCCAATGAAACAAACAGGATAAAATGCAAGGAAAGAAAGCGAAACGCGGCTGCAGGAGCTCGACAAACCCAAAATGCCCAGAGCAGAGGGCGGATGGCGCTGCCAGGAGCTCGTTCCGCAGCAGCTCCATTACCCGCACGTGACATCAGTCATACTTCATCTTCTAATTGATACCTGCCATTGCCTCATAACTAACGATGACTAATGGTAATATCTAGAAAGACAAATAAAAGCTAATGCAAACCCATCCTGTGGCGCGGTTCCCTTTGGAAAGCTCTGGGGCCATTAAGAAGCAATCGGAGGAGGAGATTGATGTGCCCTGGGGGTTGCTCCCGGGGATGCTGCGTATCTCCCAACCCTGCGGGCCCGGGGGTTTCTCACTCCCCGCACGGCTCCGGGAGGGGACACGCTCTCCAACCCTTGCCGGCTCCATATTCCAGTGTCACATGGGGGCACAGTGTGGTCATGGCACCTCAGTTGCTCTTCAAAAGGCCAACGTTGCCCAAGACATCCCATTGCACCCAAGGCGGTCGGCACCCTGCAGCCATCACACCTTGTTTCCTCTGTTGTGCCTTTGTTCCCCTTTTTTATCCACCAGGCACCGCGCCACAGTGTGGTTTCTTGGATGGAAAACATCAAGGAATTAAATCCAAATTTAATTAACAACACCCAAACGCTACAGACGGACAACGACAATAAACACTGCTCGTTTTCAACAGGTAGCGCCGTGTACACACAAAACGAAGCGGCTTGATTAAACATGCTGGTTTTTCATGAGAGTCATTTAGACCGTTTTGGAAAAGTTATGCTCTTTTAATTACAAAGTTTATGTCACCCAGTGCAATTTTAATGTAATGAAACATTAAACTGGACCTTGTGCTTGATGTAAGATAAAATTATTCATTGAATATTAGACCACTAGGCCACCTACTGTTCTTTTACAAATGGTTGAACTATCACGGGGTTACAGAACTTAACATGTAAATTGCAGCAGAAGTTATAATTTCTGTTGCAAATCCCAAAAGACTGTCATTTAAGTCAAATATATGAGTGAAATTTTGCCTCTGTGCCGTAATAATGCTGGGAAAATGACCAAAATCTGAACATATCTAAAATAATCATTAAGCCAATAATAATGCACTTTTAGTTATTTAATCAAGAGCCTTTAAAATTATTAATAGCAAGTTCTTCTTATAAAAATGGACTTTTTAACACTGGCATTTAATTTTAGGGATAACAATACTTGATCTAGCCCATTAGTGAGATCTTTTGTAAAGCCAGGCAGCCTGTGCGGTTCAGAGCAATTCCTGCTCGTCTTCGAGATCATTACTCTCACACAAGCGAGAACAGCTTTATAAAATAATCTTTCTTAAAGTGAATTTAATATTTAACTACACACCGAAAATCTCAAGTTAAGTTCAGGAAGATTAAAAAAATCAGGGGCTGAAATCCCCGCGTCGAGCAGATTTGCATGGATCCCGCTCAGAAGCCTGTGAAAATCCGCTGGATCGTTTCCCTTCATCCCCAAAGACTTTGGATTGGGAGATAGATAGATAGATAGATAGATAGATAGATAGATAGATAGATAGATCGATCGATCGATCGATCGATCTACACACACACACACACACACACACACACATATATATATATGTATATATATATATAAATAGGAGAGAGCAGTTGCAGGGAAATTATTGGCAGCGCCTGCGCTCACCGAGGAGGAATCCGAGCAGTGACTGCACGTCACCCTGGATCTGTAATAATAGCACCTTTCCTGTCACTCTTTGTCCCTTCATTTTTAAAGGCGGTTGGGTCAGGAGCAGGCAATTTGCATTTTTATAAAATCCTCGCTCAGGTGACTCAGCCGCTCTGACGTTTTAGCATTTTACGCACGGCTGCGGGTTTCACCTCCCGTCCCGCCGCGTTCGGGCTCTGCCCATACACATCTATGGAGCATCTCCCCTCCGCCGGACCTGCAGCCTGTAGCGGGTTGTCAGGGATTGAATTTTCATTTTCCCCCCCGTGAGTCCATCACGTGGCTGTCACCAGAATTTGCTCTGTCTGAACTCCTCCATCCCCCTGATTTATGGCTGCTTGATGAGAGGTTGGAGGGCTCTCGGCGCAGCAATAATCTGCGCCCCGGTCCGGCACCCATCTCAGGTTAGGATTTCCGATCTAAATATTTAGTCCCCCGTGGTACGGCAATCATTTACGAAATTATTAAATAACTTTTCGTCGGACCGAACACCTTTGGGATCTTTTTCTAGGTCAATATTCATCAGCAGACCCCGCATGTGGAGGTTAAGTGCACATTTCCTCTGCCAAATCAGAATGAATTTCCAACCTGATTGATTCTGGTTGTGGAAACCATAAATACTTACTCCAAATGGTAGATAGGTTACTAAGTCCACTCATTTCCACATCTGATATCGATAATACTCGTCTTCCCCCTTATCAGCCCCTCTCATATTTCACCGGGGAGCCGGCCGTGGCTGCTGATGTCCCCGCTGATGTCCCTCGCTGTCCCCCCCCGCCATTCTTCAGTGGTCCTTGAATCTTTCACCCCTGTCACTCCTCTTTCATCATTATCTGAGGTGATCGGTCAGCCCTGTGCCACCACCTGTCTCTTCGATCCGATGCCAACAGTGCTCCGGAAAACTGTCACTCCCGAGCTCCTTCCATTTATAGCGAGTCTCATTAACACCTCTCTTCCCTCTGGCCATGTGCCACTACAATTTAAGATGACTGTTGTTACTAAACAGGCACAAAAAAATATGTTAAAATAGCGTTAAGAGCCTGATTTAAATCTATTAAAGCCTGACAATTTGGAGCTAAAATCTCCCTCCGTGTCTGCGCGTGGTTAGGGGGGTGCATATATTTTATATTAATGTATTTATACCTGTATAAATATATATATATGCATGTATTCCCCCTCCCGCAGCCTCCTCTCAGCCTCGGCATTGCACCTCGGCTGGGAACAAACGCCGCTGCCGGCCCCAGACACAAAGCCCGGGGAAAGAGGATTTATGCCGAGGACATAAAGGCGGCTGGGGAAGGGAAGGGAAGGGAAGGGAAGGGAAGGGAAGGGAAGGGAAGGGAAGGGAAGGGAAGGGAAGGGAAGGGAAGGGAAGGGAAGGGAAGGGAAGGGAAGGGAAGGGAAGGGAAGGGAAGGGAAGGGAAGGGAAGGGAAGGGAAGGGAAGGGAAGGGAAGGGAAGGGAAGGGAAGGGAAGGGAAGGGAAGGGAAGGGAAGGGAAGGGAAGGGAAGGGAAGGGAAGGGAAGGGAAGGGAAAGGTGGTGGAGGCTCTCGGGTGTTACTGGGGAGAACTGGGGTTCGGGGTAGCCCTGCTGTGGTGGCCCTGATCCTACTTATATTTCTATTTAAGCTTGGGGGTGACTCTCATGGATTAACCCCATGCGTGATGTTGCCTTCACTTCTTTTTACCTTGATTTTTCTGTTCACTAGCAAATAGGGATAATAACACCTGGATAATAACTGCAGTTCCAGAGCACTTCCCATGAAGGAGACCATGAATGTACCCAAGTTATCTTTAGAAAAAAATCTATTTTTAAGCTTTTAGGTGCCCAAATGATTGAAATGATATAAACAGTACCAGGAATGCAGCCAACCTCTGGGCTGGGTGGGCACGTAGTAAAGATTTTGCCACTCTGTTTATATCATTTCAATCCCTTTCATAGGCTATAAGAGCTATTGAAGAGCACTCCGATGTTTTTTAACTGAAAACTGTTGTTCTTGCACTGCCTTAAACCTTAAATTAGTTGGGAATTTCTTCTCCCCAACAATCCTACAACAGCGCTTGTTCAGGAGATACAAATGAGAAGAGGGCATGAGGAATCGCAAAGAGTGAAACCAAAGGGTTTCTCTCCTTTAGGGAGGCAAAGCCAGCAGAAAAAGCACTTTGCAGCTCATGTGTCCTCCCCTGTCCTTGCAGGGGGACCTTTCATGGCCACCAGTGCCACCACCAGCCCTCCCAGTTCAGTCGCTGCTGGGATGCCTTGGAAATGGAGACACAACTACAGACTTCGCATGGGGGACCTGGTGCTTGGGACTGAGCACCCACGTAAACCTTGACAAGGGCCGGGCTTAAGATTTCAAAACTTGCAGGTTTGTTCCATGTAAAAATGGAAAATAGCACTGGCATGATTTTAGGGGTTCTTTTTGAAAATATAGCCTAAAATGCTTCATGCTTTTTGGGAAATCTCTGTATTAAAATCGAGAGATGGGGAGGATTTGATCTTTCATAAAGTCTCAGCATACTAAGAAACATATATACAGCAGTTTGCTGACTTAAAAATAAAACATAGCAGTTTTTAATGAGTTGGATTCAACCCAAAACCTCAGGTTGGACCACCCCAAACTCTGAGGGAATACCAGAACCTGAATTTAGAGCTAACGCCAAATTTTGCTACTGGTTCTTGTTTTAATACTGAGTGATGTTTTGATAGAAATGCCACTCTTGGACACCCAAGCTTCAGTTGGGTTTAAAATATGAAGGGCTTAAAACGTGAAAATGTACAGAACTCCCTGTGGAATGAGGTCTTGGTTACTGAGCACCAAAAGGCAAGGAGAAAGCCATCTTTTATTTATTCTTTCTTTTTTTTTTTGTTCTGCGATTCAAACCCAGCATTTTTATATTATTATTTTTTGTGTGTGTTTTTGGTTTGGGATTTTTTTTTTTGTGGTTTTGCTTGTTTGGTTGTTTTTTTAAATCTACAGAACATTTACGTACAGGTTGAGATCTCAAATGCCCAGTGTGAGCGTGGACACACAGTTACACACTGTAGAAAACCAACCCTTGTAATGGAAGCTCTCTTATGAGCTGCTTGCTGGTGTAGCACTCAGCTTTCAGGCAGGCTCCCACTTTTTCCAAGCACCATTCCCAATTTTCCAATGTTTTCTTCCTATACGTGGTGTTTAATGGGTAAGGTTATATCTAGTAATGCTGAGCTCCATCTCCATATTCAGGCTAAACCACTGGAATAAAGCATTTTCACTTCTTGCTATTGACTGTCTATCAAAATGCTTTAAGTGTGGAGTTCGGGACCACCCGTGCCCACAAACTCCACAAAGCCAAACGTGCCTATGAGGGTGGAAATGTGAGATGAGCCACGCCACGGCTCCCAAAGCAGCACCCCAGCAATTCACATAAACTCATCAGCAGACCGAGATGTTCTTCCATACCCTCATGTGTCTCTCTGCAAACTACGAAGCTCTGTCCCTTCTGACGCCAGTTTTACTGTCATCTGGTAATACACACCTGCGAAACCTTTCGAAAACAGATTGTGAAGTGTTTCGTATCACTCCCGATAATCTTATTGAGAAATTTAGAATGTGGACATCCAAAGCCATGATTCATCTTTTTTTTTCTGATTATTTTCCTCTTTTTGATCATCTATCTACCTCTAAAGGTTATGAAAACAAGCAAAACTATTTTAATCCTTTCATGTTAAGCACGCCTTGGCTCTGTATGAGCTGCAGCATTTCTTCTCCCGCCTGTGAAATGACATCTCCAAACTCTACTGATGCTACAGGCGATGCCCACATGGACACAGGAGCACAGCATGGTCAGATGTCACTGTAACTTCTATTTCTGAGGGTGTCGTTCCCCATACAGACCCCTCTGCACCGCGCGGTGTGACACGGAAGGACAAAACTAACCCTGACCCGAAACCGAAGCCCAGAGCCCTCGCTGCACCGAGGCTTCAGTGGCATCTTTCTGTCACATCCCTGTCGGGAATTGTATTTCTGGTCCTGAAGTTTGCTCTCAACATTATTGATCATGCAATCTTGTTCTGTGACCTGGAACATGTCTGTCAACAGCGTTTCTTAGTCTTACGATGTCCAAAGTCGCAAAGAAAAGTCACTGTCATGAGCTGGGGACAAGTCATGCTGTATGGCTGCGTCAGTGCGCTAAAGTGCATTACATTTGTCCGTTTGCCAATCATTGCTTATTTACTTGTGTGGCGTTAAATAATCTAAATGCAGTAACTACAGATGGGTTGTCAGGCTCACGGTAGCGAGTTATTGTTTCCCGGGAGCAGCAGGGGCGATGCTCTGTCTGCGGGGAGCTGGGTCCTGCCTCCCCTGCTCACTAAAAACAGAAGTTAGGCAAAAGAAAGGGTTTTAAATATTTTCATGCATCTTTTTAATGCTTATAAAATGCATTAAAAATGCTTCGTGCTTCTCGTCAACATTCATCTTTCTGATTACGAACATCATCAGTTTTGCTATTTATGATTATTTTTGCTTCCATCCTTCATGTTTCATATTCCACCTTGAAAATAACCTCTGTCGCGCTACTGACACCAGAAGAAAAACCTGCCGTGGTTAAGAAGCTGTTGTCAAGCTGCTGGTGGTGCCGCTTTTCCTGCTCACACCAAAGGTTGTTGCATTTTGCTTCCCCTACCCAGCCCCTGCACCTGTTTGTTCAGAACCTGGGCTCTGCCTTCCCTGTAAGCATCCACAGCACTAAATGCCAGGAGATCCTCCCGCCCGGCACCAACACCTACAAATCACAGCCAAAGGCAAACAAACCAATATACAGGTATTTCCCCCACATTTCCTTTTGTATTTTTTTCCCCTGGATACATGAAAAGTTGTTAACACTAAAATTGCAAGCACAAATCATCCTTCAGCAAGGAAGGAACAGCAACGGTATTTGAAAATGGTAATTTTAATTACGCATTGCTATTGCGGAGACTTGACTTTTTTAATCGGGTTTTCAAGTGCCTTCTACTTCTGCATGTCATATTTTAGGTGCATCTCAATCCAGAATGAGTTTGAAATACTGGCCTTGCCAATCCAAAACCCCAGCTAAAATCTCTTGTCATATCGTCTATGAATAGTATTTTTAAAAGAAAGTAAAATCCTCATTTGCAATCTCTGGTTAAATCATCGACAGTTGCTCATCATGTACCAACAGTAAACTCTTCTTAAATCCATACCATCAGAAAAAGGATGGATGAGGAGCAAGCTCCAGCACTCCCATGGGTGTTTGTGCTTCTGGGTGTTTGGAGATGAAACAAGGCTTGGGTGAAGCTTTTAAATAAAAACACAAGGAAAAGGTTGCGCTTGGCCCCAAATCCTCTGCTATCACAGGTCAAAGGGTTTCAGGTCTGTTGTTAGGCCTCATATTTAGCTATGGGAGTTGCTGCCATACAGTGGGAAGAATGAATTGCAATTAATTTCTTTCATTAAATGGGTTATCAAGACATTTTACCATCATTTCAGAGAAGGGAATTTTCCAAGAAGCATGCATTTGATGCTTAGCCTAATAAAGTTTTAGGTCCAACTGCACTACAAGTATTCACAATAGCAGTAAATAATAATAATCTCCACACAGCAGCAAGATCCTACTTGCCTTGACAAAAAAGGCTTATGCTGACCATAGCTGACCTATGGACCATGAATTTGTTGGGAATCGGGCACGTGAGAGGTTCACGCAGACACAGAAGTTCTGTTCACCACAATGAAAGTCCAAAGAATATTCATGAAGTTTTCCTTTTCCTTTTATATTCTTTTTAAATCAGGGTGTCTGCAAGGAAGGTTGGTCAAATATCACTTTGGCCTCAACGTGCTTGGGGTCTCCATCCAACTGTGCCTCGAACGGGGCTGCCAGGAGATGCCAAGGGAGCTTCAGGTTGGGGAAAATAAGGTGATGCTGCAAATATGTAGCTCTAATTGGAAATTTAGAATGCAGACAGGCACTTTGCTAATGGCAGGGTGTTGGGCACACCGGGACGTTGGGGGACACGCAGCCTTTCGGTCTCGATTTGGCCTTTCTTGTGGCTCCAAAGGCGTTTGTTTGTTCATGCCGGCATCCCAGCCCGTGACCTGCTGGTTTGTTTATTTTTGGTGTTGATTTGCCCATCTGCTAATGTTTGTTTTGTCATTTGTTTCCTTCAAGTTAATGTTTCTTTGATTTTATTGTGGAGCACTATGAGGTCCTAAATGATACGGGCATGTATAAAAATAAATGATGGTTATTTATCATTATCATTATTGCACTTGGCCAAGCCTTTAGCTCACTGAAGCTACTGCTGTCTTCAAAGGCCTCTGAGATTTTGCTTGGAATCTTGGGGAGATTTCTAATTTCTAGGATATATTCCTAATAATGAGCTGCTGAAGATGACTGTGATCCTAATTTTCCTGAACACACGATGAGACATATTAATGACGACAGGTAGAAACACCACAATGCCCCTAAATCCCATTTTCCAGTGCAGCATTGGACTCTTTTTACCATTTTAACTATAAGTATTTAAAAAAAACAAAGAGCAAATACACATGAAATTTTTGAAAGACCTGTAGAAATTCAACCTAAAGTGGGAAATAGCAGCATGGGTTGACGAGGAGGGAGATGGGAGCAGGTTACCCCAGTTAATCCTCCTGTTCCCTCCACCCCTTCAGGCCAAACTGTCATTAGCAACCATATCATTGACTCATCCACAGGATTTCCTTTTTGTGTCCTGAATTACGGCAGATTTTCCACATTATATTTTTTTTAATTTTAAACATTTGAGGCATTAAAACAGCAGGAACCCTTCATCTACAGGTAGAAGATTTGTCCCATTAGTGAGAACACGGAGCCGTTTCTAATTCCGGCCACCACTACCACGTATTCCCCAGCACCATTAAAATCTGCTGATTAACCAATGGCCCAATGGATCTCCGTGTGCTATCCAGCTGTCACATCAGATGTTTCCTCTGCCACAATTGGTGTGTAATTTTGCCGGGTTTAAGTGCAGAAGAGGGGAATTTCCTTGTGATGGTACAAATAATTCATCATGGGCTACGGCTCAAGATTGTTAT
This sequence comes from Patagioenas fasciata, assembly GCF_037038585.1. Lineage (NCBI taxonomy): Eukaryota > Metazoa > Chordata > Aves > Columbiformes > Columbidae > Patagioenas > Patagioenas fasciata. The sequence goes on from NC_092527.1 coordinate 41,369,535, forward strand.
GAGGGAAAGAAATATCTCAGCGTTATACTGTAGTTCATCCTACACCTGACATGAGAGTGTTTGGCACATACAGTGGAAGCTTGATAAAATGTTTTAAAATCAGACACCGAAAAAGAATTGCAAAAGAAATTCTTCTTCAAAATCATTTTGAGCTGAATTATTTCTTTTTACCTGAAAGTCCTGTTAATATACAGAAAGCAGAGCAGCTCTGCTATTAAATGCCTGCGAAAAACCGGCATAATCCCTCATTTCATAGCGAGACGCCTTCCTTCTTGTTTTGTTTTCTGGGCTGATTTTAAAACCAGAGAGCGGCGTGTCCTATAGCAAACAGTATAAAACAAATGCTGCCAGCTTTGCTTCATTATGTGGTACATTGTAGTTTTATGCATGTACGCTGTGTGAACAAGAGGGTTAAAAGTTAAACAGTAGCCTAGGGCTAACACACTTGCAAGCTGAACAGGTACAAAATAGGCTTTTGTTGCTCTCAAACTATTACTGTATGTCTTTAGCAGCAACTAACATAACGGGCATCTGTGTGCAAAAATGTATTTCCTCGCGGTTTCAGGTATTATGAAATGGGGCTATTTTAATGGCTGAAATGCCCATATGACCTTTAATCCGAAGCAGTAAATTTGTCAGTGTCGGCGAGGGGCAGGGTATCATTCCTAATGAGGCCAGTTTGGAGGACTTTGTGTAAACCAGGAGTAGCATCAGCGAGGAACCCGGCGTGAATCGGGGGGAGCGGCGCTGGGAAATCATTAAAGGAAATAAAGGAGGAGGCGTCGCGATGAGGGTGTCGCTGCAATTTTGCATAAAGTAATGAAGAAGTAGCGAACGGCGGCGAGCTCAGGTTATTCTGTATTTCATGAAATGATAAATAACTCCCAGTCATGTTTATGTATAATGAATTACAATCCGGCTACGTTTACCTTAGTAACATTTTACAGAGGTTGTATTTTACTCCCAACTACCAATTATGTCATCATCCTGGCATTTACCTGGACGTAATGATACACAGCAAACCCATTCTTGTAACATAACTCATTGCTTAAAAGTGTTTGTAAAGCCATACGGCATCCTATATACTCATAATGACTTGGATATTGCTATTAAATTTTACAGATTAAAGTTTACTAAATCTTAAAGTCTTGCACCAGTTCCAATATTTCTTATTAATCCTACAGGAAAAGATGCTCGGCTATTTAAATGCCAAAACCCACGTAGCTCTCTTTAAAAAGAAACCAGGCGAGCCAGGGAAAAGGTGCTTATTAAACAAATACACACGGCAACGTAACTATCCCTGCAACCTCAGAATGCAGCTGTACGTGGATTTTAAGGGTTCGTTCGACCCATCGCGGGAAGTTCCTTGCACCGATGTGTTTTGTTTCCATGGAAAACAGGCTGGGAAGGGCAGGTTTCATTTCTGCCCAACTCAGAACCCCCGTCAGAAATATCTACTGTAGCATTATCTTACATTTATTCAATTTAATTTCGGTTTGAGAAGGATAGCATATAGATCTTTTTATAAGCTCGTAAGGTCACCAAATTTAAATTAAAGTGACCTCTTTTAAAGCACATTAATAAAAGTACTATGTGGAGGGAAATTTAATATGAATGGTTAAAATGCATGGAATTCAGATTTTACTGTCAAACAGCTCAATTAAACAAATTGAATTTTTAAGCAACAAAAGGGAATTGAATCAAATTAGAAGCAGAGTGGGATGTGAGATGTGGACGTTTATGAGTGATGGTCGCAGGGCCCTCCAGCACTGAGTTTGCTTTATTTGTTGCCTCAGCAGTTAGAGGGGTTGGCAGGCGGCAGCACAAAAGGATAAAAATGGTCACCATTGAAACACAGTTTTTGGCTCCCAATAAATCATCTGTCACTTCATCACAGCCCAGCAGATAATGAGCAATAAAGTTTTCACACTCAGGCAATGAGGAAGCAGACACAAGAAATACAGCTAAAGCTGCTGCCTTTCTTTTCTGGAAGCGCAAGGTGCTTTGTATAATAAATGACCCCTGGATTTCCGGAAAAAAATTATTCCAGCCCCAGTAAAATAAACCATTTGATGCACTAAGAAAAAAAAAGCAAAAATCTAATAACACTATTTAGTTCCTTAAATGAAGGAAATAATCGTATTCTAAACATATTCTACCTATGAGCTGCAGCCATCTATAGCAGAAGGAGATTCCAGGGTATTACCTCTCAGGTTGTCTCTCTCCTGCCAGCAAAGCACATTGCTGAGAATACAATAAACTGCACAATGGTTCCACGTGTCATTGTTTGCAGAGGTCCAGGAGATGTTGGTGTGGGGGGCCTGAATTTCTCAGCATCCCCAGGGCCACAAGGTGAGGAACATCCCAGGGTGTCCCCGTGATGAGACGCGACATCACCAGGCCAGATTCATCACAAACAGGTCTTGTCTTGACCTGGATGTTTTATAAAGTGTTATTTTTAACAGTATTTTACCCTCCTCTGATGCGCTCCAATCGCTGTTTTGGTGAATATTTTGCAGTTGTTACAGCACAACCCAAGCAAAAACTGTTGCTCCTAAGTTCACAATCACTTTGTTGTTGTTGTCGTCATTATTTAATCTCAAGTTTCAACCCACTTCAGTTTACCAGTAGTGCTAAGCACACCCATAATTCAATTTTCACATCAAAGCCATTTCAGCAAGGGTATCAGGGATGGCTACGTACAAAGTCTACTTCATATGCAAAATGTATCAGTCAAAAAGTAATGATGCAGCTCATAAAACACATAAAACATAACATACATTGATTCACACTTTTACTTTATATCAGCGTTTGAAGTGACTTGAAGTAAAATAATATCAGATGTTCTTGTCATATGCAAATGACAATTAATATTTGCATAAGATGTCAAGGTAGAAAAATGCAAATAAACTTTGGTAAATTCTGGATTTTGGTCATTCTCTCATATAGCTAATTAGCAACTTGAAAGGCAATTGAAAGCTCCTCTTCTCTGAACTGTATGTCAGCTAAAAAAAAAGCACTGAATCCTGTGTATTTCTAGTCCATGGAAGATGAACAATTAACATCTCCATTTTATTGAACTGCTTACACTGATCCAGAGCCATAAAGGCTGTTTATCGGCTTCCAAAGCTGAATATGAAGATACAGTCCTGCTAGAATCAAGGTCACGCAAATGTAGCTGAAAAAGGCCGTATTCTGCTGTCAGAACGGTGCAAATCCAAGCCCCGAGATATTCGAAATGAAACCTTGGATTTACCCCGACACGCTGTACAGCAGAACCAGGCTCCGAAAAGCGACACGGCCGGACCTTCGCAATGACAAATACCTGCAAAAAGCTTTTCCGGAGCTCAAAACCCACCCCGATTCATTACGAGGTCTTAATACACCACGCAAAGGTTTCTACCGTATTCTTTTTATAATATTAAAGATGTATTATTTATACCCACTGTAGCCACGCCATAGAACGAGGAGAGTTTGTTTAGCAACAGAGTGAAAAAAGATTTGCTAGAGGGGCAGTGTGGCAATATTGCTTGTTAAGGCATGCTATTTGTAAGCAAATTTATATGAAAAGTATGCAATGTCTAATCCTAAACTACTCCAGCCCCAGACTGAAGGGTGATTTTACAAACGTCCTGCAGCACTCAATCATTCCTTCATTTTAATGTCTTTATTTTATGATTTTGTTGATGAAATACTACTTACCCAGTGCTCAAAATTCCTTTTAGGCTGCAGGCACTGGCTAGTTGACACGGCAAGCCATATTTTACAGCTATATATTTCAGCTTTCTCTGTCCAAGTTGGAGGACACAGTAGCCAAGATGGTTTTTCATAGTAGAAATATATTTTCATATTTATTTATTGATTTGACTAATGTATCTATTTTTCAATTCACATGCTTATGTTTCAATCCATTAAAGTGATTCATGGTCAAATAATATGTTATTGCAAGTACAAAGAGGAGATAAAACCACTGTACACTGGCTATAACACAAGAATAAAAATAATAAAAATCCATTGCATGATTAAATATAGTTTTTAATCCCCAAATGATCAAGAGTAAACTGATGTTTTTAATTATTTTTCTTCAAAATAAGTTATTTTTTCTTTTCCCTAAGTGAAATGCAATTACCAATTAAATAAGTTCTCAGGAATAAATATTCTTCCCCAATCCAAGTGCCCAGTGTAAAAACTAACATAAAGCATCAAATTACTATCAAAATAAAAAACTCAACAGGCTTTTAATTAGTTCAAATGAGCACTAAACGGCAGCTGGTAGAGGAACGCTGGGTCTGTCACCTGCAGGCCGTGTGTCCCAAAGCTGCGCTGGTGACGGCTCAGTGTCACACCTGACATTTTTGGAGACAGACAAGAAGTCCCCAAAAAAGCCCCAGAAACCCACCCAGCAGGACCAAGAGCTCCCAGCCCAGCCGTGGGACCTCTCCAGCCCCCAGCCCAGTCGTGGGACCTCTCCAGCCCCCAGCCCAGGGACCACCCTTGTGCTTGCACCACCACAAGATATTTCTTGCTGTTTTATTCACAAAAATCTGTCTTTTGTCCTGTCCTTCACTCCTGAAACTTCATGACAAGCAAAACCAGAGCCAGAAGGAGACTTGGGGGTGGCTGGAGACGGATGGTGCCTTCTCCAGCAGAGATCAGCACATCTGCTGCCCAGGGTCTGCTGGGGGATCATCCACAACATGAACATGAACTTGTCACACCACAGTCAGGAGGACACAACCTTGTAGAATCATAGAATCATGGAATGGTTCAGGTTGGAGGGACCTTCCCAGCTCCCCCAGTGCCACCCCTGCCATGAGCAGGGACATCTTCACCAGCTCAGGTTGCTCAGAGCCCCGTCCAGCCTGGCCTGGGATGTCTCCAGGGATGGTTCAGCCACCACCTCTCTGCCCAACCTGGGCCAGGCTCTCAACACCCTCAGGGGCAACAATTTCTTCCTCATGTCCAGCCTGAATCTCCCTCCTTTAGTTTAAAACTCGTTACTTTGCCAAGGACCAGATCACCCGCTGCAGTCTGAAGAACACAACCACTGCAGGGTTTCGTGCTCAGAAATGATCATTTCTCCATGAAAATGCACCTTCTCCAGAGCTAGAAAACATTTTGCTTTTTTCTGAAAGAAAGCTTAGCTATTTTTCAAACCGATACCTGGAAATATCAGAATAACTAGTGGATTTCACCCCCTAAAACCCTGAAAAGCAAATTAAGGAATCTGCATTGCTGTTGGTAGGGTGAGAGAACAGAAACATCACTCATGCCCATCTCTCATGGCCACGTCTCACATGGATAGTCACCTACAGAAAACATATCCAATGGTATAGCACTGGAGCTATAGGCTGCTGGATCCCGTATCTCTAGAATTATATAAGAAAATCCAAAGCCAAGGGCTGAACGCCCACCATGAGGTTTCAGGCAGCAGATGGTAGCAGACTCTGGTTGGAGCACCAGAGGAAAAAGGCAACGCTTCATACTGGCAGAAGAAACTACAGATTTTGGATGTTCTGAGACCAAGACATCTGAAAGGGGCTCTGATACTGAAAGATGTTTGCCCAGCAGGTCACTCAAAACCCTCTGTCTCAAATTCGAGCTTCCACACAGCTACTAATTATATATCAGTCATCACTTTTGGAAGGAAAAGTTCCAGATTCCAGGAGGAATAAAATAAAAAGAAAGCAAGTGAGAGAAAATGGATTATTTTCATTCTCTTTTTTGCTAGAAGACTCCATTGAAAACAAAAGGGAAAAAAAAGCAAATAAAATGAGTTTTAGGGAGTTATTTTAGCGGGGAGTATGGAACAAACTAATGGTGAAGACAAAAAGGTACGAAAAAACCAGTAACACTAAACATTGTTAAATGGGGAAGATAATAAGCCAGACTAGAGAGAGCTAAAACTGAAATGTAAAGGATAGGCCCATGGAAGGGGAAGATCTGGAGCCCACAGTGACCAAGTGGGCTGACGTCCTTGTTTGTTCTCCAGCCCTTTCACACTCCTTGCAGGGGCCCGATGGCTCAGTAATTACAGACCAGCCATGGGAAACCCCCATGCAGGAGCTCAGGACACAACAGAAACAACCGGTGATGGGGACGCGAGGGGAGGGCAGAGGGTCTGGGGGACAGGGGACATCACCGCTCAGTCATCGAGCAGCCCAGGGACTCGCCGGATTTGGCGCTGAGTTGCACCGTTTCATTTCTGCACCCTAACGCTGGGAGAATGCAAAGGTAGTTTAAAGTCACCTTAGGTCCCCCTGGGAAGCAGGAGCACAGAAGGCTGTCAATGTGGTGAGGTAGAGCGGCTGAGAGGCTCTGGAGAGAGCGAGCTAAATGAATAGAAACTTGTTAAATGATGTGAGTTAATGAGAGCATTTTGGAATTAACCAGCTTCCATGACTTTAAATAAAACCCCAATGTCATTTTAAATTAGATTTTGTACATTTTTAAACCCATTATTTATTTATTTCTCGCAAGGTGCATTTGGTGGGAAGATGGAAGCATTAAAATTTAATCTCCTCAACCCACCAGTGGTCAAATATTGGTACTACTTCTTCGCAATGAGCCAGGGAACATGGGGACACTGGCAACAGCCAAGAGATTTATCAAGAGCTGGGGAGTCATCTCCCCCACAGCACTCAGAGCTGTGGTTCGGTGTTTGTAGCCATGAGGAGCTGAAGTTCACAGCCAAGAATGAGAATGCAGATGATGGGGCCACCGTCCAGTATCACACTGGTGACTCCAGCCCTCATCTCGAGTGAGGTTTTTGCACAGCAGATTAACAGATGATGGTTTGGCAGCCTGACCATGTGTCCTGCCTCTGTGCCATGATGTTGGTTGGGACTGGAATGACTGTTCCTGACGTGACTCTACACTGAGTGGTCATTGCATTCCTTGTCCTGCTTCTTTGGCACTCAGGAGAGGTGAAGTTGCCCAGAGAGATGGTGGATGAACCATCCCTGGAGACATCCCAGGCCAGGTTGGACGGGGCTCTGAGCAACCTGAGCTGGTGAAGATGTCCCTGCTCATGGCAGGGGTGGCACTGGGGGAGCTCTGAAGGTCCCTTCAACCTAAGCCATCCTGTGATTCTATGATTCTATGAAGTGACTGCAACTCCTATTATTATTGCTATTATTTAGGCCAATTTCTTCAGGGACATATTACTTGAAATTAAAGCCTCCCCCTGCCAATGAGTGGAAGATGAGGGAACACACTTTGAAGGACAATCAAGCCAGGAAGCACCCAGATGTTCCCAGGTGAGCCTGCCTGAGAAATGAAGGCAGTTCCTGCACTGTACCTGTGCTGGAAGATTTCTAGATCTATTTTGGAAGGCAATTTTTGGCACCAAAGGTGTATTAGCAGCCGTTACGCTTCCTTCGAACCACCTCAGAAGAAAAATGGCCCAGTGGGGTAGGTACCAACCTGGGACTCTGATGGTGAAGGTTCAGATTTCTTATTTTACAACATGCTCACAGAGAGCCTCCGATTTGATTGCTATTGCAACTTTCATGCAACTCCATTTAAAGGTCTTTTTTCAAGCAACTCTAGTTAAAAATCTTCTACATTTATTTGTTCTTGCTTTATTTGTGTTGTGGTTTTTTGCAGGTGCGAACTGGGGATGCTGGCACTGTCAGGCTTTCAAGACCAATGTGAAATTAAAAGCTATGATGATGTCTCTGGCATCACAGTAGTAGATGCTATCAAAATATTTTAGTCACATACAATAAATGTTGACAGTGGGGCCATTAGTTGCCTTTCTACAACCCCTCCCAGCCTGCAGAGTTACTTTTTGAGGACAGAAAGAGCCCGTCCCGTGCACACCGACCCAGAGCCACAGCCAACCTCACGTCAACTCGCAATTCAAAAAGTCACAGACCTGTTACCTGATAATTACTGTTATTATAACTGGCCCATGAAATAAACACCTCTCCCAATTATACAAAAGGCGGGAGGTGCTTAAAGACAGGAATCTCACAATAAGATTTGCTTTCCAGCAAACAATGCAGAGTGAGAGGAGTGCAAGATGAATAATACTAATATTATGGCACATATAAAGTATGTTTTAATCAGCTAAAGGTAATCAAATGAGGTTTGTGACGATTATGTTAAGGTCAGGTCTACACGTGGCTTCATCACCAACATGTTAAGACTAGGGAGGTGATGCCAAATTGGGGTTTAAACCTAATCAACATAATTAAACAAAGCAAGAACATGTGTTTAGGGCTACACCCATTTTACTGATCTCTCTATTTTAATTACTCTCGTAAGATAAATATTAGTACCAAAATAACAAACGGAAAACACAATCTTCTTTTGATTTGCTATTTTTGTAAGCTGGATGTATAATATCTAAGGCTTTTGTAGCAGAAATCATTTCAAAAGTGGGCTCAAATTATGCTAAACAGCCTAAAACATTCCAAAGTATTGACATACTGACTGTGATGTGTGGGAAACGGGAAACTACGCTGGCCTGAAAAAGCCATGGGAAACCGTAAAAACAAACTAAACATAATTCAAACTGATTGGACGCTTCCTTGTAAGAAGTCCTTAGTTTCTAAGTACAAAATGTGGACGTTGAAATGTGGTCAAGTTATGACTTTAATTAGAAAAACATGTTTTCTTAGGTTTCTATCTTGCAATATTTGGCACAACCGAGGCACTGGGGAAGGAGTTATGTCAGTGACGGGTTTAAAGGTTCCTCGCTGGCCTTGCCCTGGGTTACACCAAAATGGGCTTCGGTGCTCAGGAGTCCAGAGGACACGAGCTTGCAAGGGCTTGCAAGTGTTTAAAGCTGCCCAGGAGCCTAAAAATGGCATTTTCAAATTCATTTCAGTGTTTTTAAAATTCTGACCTGAAGGGGATGATGTCCCATTCACATCTACTCTGCTTATGAGGCTACAGATGTTTTAAAAAGTATTTGGAATGCACCTAATACCCACTCAAGCGAATTGTTTCGCACCAGAGTGGGGATTTCTCCTCATTTATTTGCACAAGAAAAAGCAGAACAGAGGTTCTAAGTTAAGAAATACAAATTGAAGACGTAGATACTCCGGTTGCGATGAGCAAAAATGCTGCAGTGAACTGATGTACCTGCACTTTGCCGAGAATGGCTAAAGCTGGAAATCTGATTTTCACTTAAAATAGGCGAGTAATGAAGACTTGCACCAGTGCAGGGGCTTTTCTGCCGCTGGTCGCCCATATGGCACAGCAAGAGTTAAAAATGTCAAAGCACCAAGTGATTAAAGCCGCGGATCCCGCAGCAAAGCGCCGGCGCAAAAAGACCCCAAACGAGTTTCCGAGTCTTCCACTCCATCATGAAGAATTGTTCTCTAGAGTAACCACCAGTGGGGAAATGCTTAAAACACTTACCATATGTGGCTAAGAAGGGTCTAATTTGTCCGTTTGGAAATTTTGCCTCTTTTGAAAGGATAGTTAATTTACGGTAATTTATTTCATAGGTGAAGCTTTATTCAGAGTGGTTAATATATCACCCTTGGTTGCCTGAACAATTAGAAATTGTCACCAAAGAAAAATGTCGCAGTTCATGTAAATAACTATTTACCTAAAGGAAATGGGAATCCACAAGAGTCAGCATACTTTAATGAGCCATGACAATAGGAGAAAGAGAAAGAAGCCAGTGGTACACTGCATCTGCTAAAGCTGACATTGCTTATGGTAAAAATCGGCCAAAACAACCGTTATTTGTTTTTTTCATGTCAGAAATAATGCAGCTTGAAATTTTCAACAGGCAACACGCGACCAGACCATTTGTTACTTCTAATGGCCTAATTGTTCTCCTGGCAGAAATAAAAAATTAGGGCACTTATGTCATTTACCTCGATTTCTAATTAATGCAACGGTAACAGAGAAACTGGAGCAGAATTAAAAAAGAAAAGTTGGGTGCAAAATGTTTCTCGTGGCCTTTCTACAATTTCTGAACGTTCCTACAACCTTTCCCTCTCAAACAGGGGGTAGAATGATCTCTGCAGAGATGTCCCAGAGTTTGCCAAGTGGGCAGAAGTAGGATTGCCATTGAAAAATACGATTTCTTCCACCTCAACCTCTGGGCAGGTGCAACAGAAGCACCAACTGCAGCACAATGTTCAATATGTTGCCTCAAAGAAATGTGCCATTAAAATGACGTAAGAAATATCATTCAAAAGCAGGGGAGAAATCTGCACTTTGGGCTGCAATTTCCATCTGCAAGTTTTCCAATGTTCAGTGTGTAAAGCAAATTGTGGTCAGTGTGTGCCCTTGTTAGGATGAATGGAAATTTGATTTTGACTTATACTCACTCTGCATTTCAAGCCATCAGCTCCAGAAGCGAGGGATTGTCTCTCTTTTTTTAGCAGACAGCAATAAACTGCAAAGATGCTTCCAGGCCGCTCTATTTTCCCTTCTGTCGCTTCACGTTGGTACAGAGGGAAATGCATCAAAATGCATCGACACACTTTGGAAACACCCTTGAAAGCGTCTCAAATTTACTTTGTCCTACAGTGCCGGCAAGTGTCCACCATCTCCTCAATATTTATTGTTCAAATGACAGGGAGGAGGCTCAAAGTGATCTACGTTTGTGCCTCCCGTCAGGATATTTACACTGAATTCTTTGAAATGATGATATACGTTGATATTGACACCGGTAATGCCGTTAAAATGTTGCTGTCAGGAAAGGCACAAAAGCAAAAAATTGGGGAAATTGTAAAAGGAGCCCTGGATAGGGACTGTCCAGAGAGGTCTCCAGGGAAGGTCAGATGGAGCCAGGCTCCCATTTCCCATGCTCGGACCAACAGCGTACCCCAAAAATGTTCGCAAAGTGACAGGTTTCCTATTGCTTTACAAGACTCTTCCCACAGAAGAGATATTCAAGTAGATCTGTAATTCAGCTGTAAGCAAACTGCAAGTAACCCAAGCAAGCATAGACATGTGTGCTAGTAAAATATTTCAATTTTTCTATTAATGCCAGAGGTGCTTTGCATAAGGATCAAATGGAAATGGAGAGAGGGGATACCCAGAGTTTCTGAGAGTCAAACCTGCACCACATGTGAGCTCACAGAGTCTGCCGAAGGGTCCCATGGCTGGTTCATCCTTGCAGCAGCTAAAAACACTTTGCTGTTTCTGACCATATCTAAATCTGGGGACTCACACGCCAAACACATCCCCAGCAACTTCTCCCCTGAACCTTTTTGCTGGTTTAAAGCAAAGTTTGCATCCCTCACCCTCCCATGACCTGAGTGTCCTGCCTGCACCAAGCCTTGAGAACCAGGAGATAGTGTCACTATAATGTGGGCATGACGTGTCATGATTTAATTGCAAATACTGATGGAGTGAAACTTTATCTTCTGCTGTCAACACCCCCAGGTCTGATCCTGCAGGCAGGTCACTCTGCAGCCTGGGATAAGGCTGGGGGCAGCACCCCAGAATGGTGCCTGAGGGGCCACCCCCTCCCAGGGCACCCTGCAGGGATGCAGGTTGGGATGCAGGCAGGCAAGGATGCAGAGATGCAGGGAGGGATGCAGGTAGGGATGCAGGCTGGGATGCAGGCTGGGATGCAGAGATGAAGGCAGGGATGAAGGCAGGGATGCAGGCAGTGATGCAGGGAGGGATTCAGGGATGGAGGTAGGGATGCAGGCTGGGATGAAGGCTGGGATGCAGGGATGCAGGCAGGCAGGGAAGCAGGGATGCAGGCAGCAATGCAGGGACACAGGCAGTGATGCAGGCAGGGATGCAGGGACGCAGGCTGCAATGCAGGGACACAGGCAGGGATGCAGGCAGGGATGCAGGGATGCAGGCAGCAATGCAGGGACACAGGCAGCGATGCAGGCAGCGATGCAGGCAGGGATGCAGGGACGCAGGCAGCAATGCAGGGACACAGGCAGTGATGCAGGCAGGGATGCAGGGACGCAGACAGGAATTTGAGCTGCCTGCCCAGCTCCGCTTTCCCACCTGGGCCTTAACATTTCCTCTGCAGTCTGGGAGCCCATTTGGCATGAGCGAGGCTTAAACATGGGCCTTACAATAGCATCAGGACCTGGCAGGAGCTCAACTCCAGCAGCACCAGCAAGTATTGCTAAAATAAACATGTTACAGGCAAAGGTCATGATGCCTGTTAATATAAAGACTGCGTCTTGTATAATGCATTCAAATGCCGGAGTGAGAGAGGGAGATAATATGATCCATTTGCCAGATTCCTCCTTTTAGTTGTAACACGAAGCCATTCTGGGCTGGAACGACCCAGAGATGATAATGAAGCGGATGATGATGCCATTGCCTGTGATAATGGTGTGACAGGGAGAATACCCTGGAAAACTGCACGAGCTGATAAGTGCAAAGGTATAAACAAACCCAAACAATATGGACTTATAGACATCAGCGCAGAACAAAAGAGAGGAGGGAAATCAAAGCCAACTGATCAACATTAAAAAAAAATAATAAAAAAGACTTTGCAAGGGTGACTTTTTCAGCAATTTTGGTTTCATTCAGCAGCAGCAGCTTCCGAAAACCAAACGAACAGAAGGCAAAGTGTCTCATACTGTGGGGGGACCCACCTCTCCCTGCCCGGGAACAGTTTGTAGCAAACAGCCCGCGATATGAAAATGTATTTAACGCAATTAATAATTTAAGAAGCGAGAGCATGTGCTCTCGGAGAGTTAAATGCTTGTCAGAGTGATAGATGCACGCTTCACCACCAATACATTTCGTACCAAGAGCAGAGGGATTTTGCAAACTTGCGCTGACCTTGGGCTGTGGTATATCGGAGCGGACTGCACGGGCAGCGCTGCCGACGGTGCGGAGCGCGCCAGCGCTCGATTTACAGCCCCTTCCCCAATTAAAGGACTGTAAAAACATTAAAATTAATGCAGTCTTAACTCCAGAGCAGGCTCTACTTTCTTAATTAGTGCATAATTATTCAGTTTTTGATATCCTGGAAAATTATCACATGGAAATTATTTTAGGCGCAGTAACAATAGCAAAAATCTCTCTGCCCCCCCAACTCGATTAACATGTGGAAGTAATTAACACTTTATTACAGTGAAAATACTATTACTGCTAATGTTTAATGACTTTTGCCATTGCATCATAAGCAGGAAATTTAGAACACTACAGAGCAACGGTCTGCTATAAATACAGTACAAAGATTATAAACGAGAGTCAGATGATTCGCACTAACAGCGTTTAAGACGGGGATATGACATACAATACGTTTCCAAAATGTCATAGGCAGGAAATATAATTTTCTTGATAAAGTCCACTCCATAGAGCAAAGCAGCGAGTGCAATAACGCTGGATGCGCACGGCACGGGCAGCAGTGCCAGAGTCCTTGTAAAAACCTGCTGTTAATCAAATTGAAACATAAAACCTGAAGCATAAAGTTATTTTCTCATAAGAGTTTAATAGAAATTTCCAATCAAACAAAGGCCAAAAAGTGTTATTACGACATGAAGTTCCTTGTATAAACAACTTAGAATGAAGTAGGGGAAAGTTTCGCGGGATTTATGGATTCCTTTATTTTTGTTATTTAGAGTAAATGTCTACTGTAGATCTCCTATAAATGTCTCGAGAAATTATGCACCAGCTTTAGATGATTCACACTAATGGCAATTGAGACGCTGAGTCCACCGAAGTGTCCAAGAGGTCAGTTCTCAGGAAATATCATTTCATTTCAGCTGCTGTGGTGAAGCCAACCAGACCAGAGACACAAGGAGAGCAAAAGGGCCAGTGACAGCTCTGGCTCTGGGCTTCTCACACCAGCAGAACCAGGGCCATGGGGAGGAGGAGGTTTCACTATCGAAACGGAAATAGAAAATTCTATCTAACTTCCAGCACAGCCTTATGGAAATTCTCCAACAAACAACAGCATAAAGCAACACAATAAAAGCTCTGTAAAAACAAAACACAACAAACCCAAGCCAAACATATATATAAATGTAAGGAAACAAACAGAAAACAAGGCTGACCCTACAAAACTCAGGAAAGCTGCATGAAGTCGTACTTTGCTTATTTTCTACTGTGTATGTTGTCGGACCAAGAAATAATGAAGATGAGCACTAACCATGATTCAATCCATGGGATTATTTTAAATTTTAATATTCTATGTGCATAGCTCACTGGGCTTTCCCTTTTAAATATTTTTCTGGATGCTTTAAAATGTGTTCACTGACCTGGACCGGTTTCAATGGCTAATAGCTAATACTGTTCATAAATTAAGAAACCTCTTGTTTTAGAAACATCTCCTTGATCCATTGGCTGTGGATACGGAGAGGAAGAATTTGGCACAAGGATGCTGAATATAAATTGCTATTTTGGAAGCACCCCTTACCAGCCAATGTCTGGAGCCAGCATGCAAGAGGAATTCACCTGGAGTGGACATTGCCGTTCACTTGGGGATTAACTTGTTGCGGTCGCAAATGAATCATGAAACCAGTTTTGGCAAAGTTGATCCCGCACCCGCCGTGGCACCGAAATAACGTATGTGAAAAACCTGAACTGGATTACAGGGCCATCTGGAATGCATTCGCCTCCTGCATTAGGAGTAGCAGTTTCCTTGACAGAGGTTGTGAAATATTAGAATTCCTAATGGAAGAAATATGGTAGTGCAAAATGACACAAAAATCACACCACCTCATTCCCTGACACGGAACAGTGAAAATGCGAATCTTGCTCTCAAGGGTGCTCTATCAATCCTCCGCAAACAAGGCACTTGGGCAGGCGGGAGAGCTGGCGGGTTAACCCTTCCCCACCGCCGCACAGGCTAAGGGAGAGCTCCCCAAAAACAGGGCGAAATGACAACGGCAATTCTGCAGCGGGAACCCTCCCGGGACGGGAGTGCCCCAGCAGTGGTAGAGCCCAGGGACGGGCTCCTGCCACCCTCGCACCTTCTGCAGGGATGTTTAGACACCTCTAACCCCGTTTGCTTGGCTAACGCTACTCCCAAAGATGGGGGAACCACGGCAGTGAGCCTACAGACGGCATGGACCGAACGCCATTGGGGAGACACTGTAAATATGGCAGCAAACGTTGCAGTCATCCCCTCAAAATACCTTATTTCATAGAATCATAGAATCATTTTGGTTGGAAAACACTTCAAGACCATTGAGTCCAACCCACCCCTGGCACTGCCCCATGTCCCTGAGAACCTCATGTCCGTCTGTCCAACCCTCCAGGGATGGTGACTCCAGCACTGCCCTGGGCAGCCTGTTCCAATGCCCCACAGCCCTTTGGGGAAGAAATTGTTCCCCACATCCAACCTCAACCTCCCCTGGCGCAACTTGAGGCCGTTTCCTCTGCTCCTGGCGCTTGTTCCTGGGGAGCAGAGCCCGACCCCCCTGGCTCCAAGCTCCTTTCAGGCAGTTCAGAGATCAGAAGGTCTCCCCTCAGCTCCTGTTCTCCAGCTGAACCCCCAGGTCCCTCAGCCGCTCCCATCACACTTGTGCTCCAACCCTCACCAGCTCCGTTCCCTTCTCTCCACTCGCTCCAGCACCTCAACGCCTTTCTTGGGGTGAGGGGCCCAAAACTGACCCCAGGATTTGAGGTATTTCAAAGATCCATGGTGGTGGGTCAGCCTGGACTTCAGACGACTTGCCCCACAGCAACAGTTTGTTGCAGTAACATCTCTGCCACTTCGGTATTTACATGCAAGTGATGAATATTTTCCTGGCCATAATGATTTACCAGTAAAAAGTGAATGGCTGGGACTCTCCTGAAACACATCCCAGGCTGCCCCAGAGCAGCTGACGACACCCACCAGGAAGCAGCTCCGAAATCTTCATGTTTTATTCTTAAAATCACAGTGTGTCCCCAGGTCAGTCGTCCTGTACCACTACCGGAGTGTCCGCAGGGTGCTGGGGTAACAGGTGATACCTCACAGCACGTGATGGAAGGGGAGAAATTACGTCCTTTCTGTTCACTAATGAACTTTGCACTAAAGACTGAGAAAGGCACTGAGGGTTATCAGACTGTGCAAGTTAGCTAGGAAAGGATAGGATAAAACAATAAACAATAAAAAAGTCACAGATAATACTCTGAACAAAGTATTTTGGCCACATCATTCAGCAAGCACCGTGTAGTTTCAGACAGCAGCTTATTCTAAGTCCATCCTTAGAGCACCCGACTGATTTAGGAACCCCAACATTTTCAGTTTCAAGTACTTTTTGAAATCTCATCCCCAGTCTCCCTCATTGTCATTTATAAGACGCACAAAGCTACTGTTTATTGCTGCTTCCCTGCAGAAAAGGAAATAACGCAAAGATGGATTTTCTGTTTAGGAAATATATCTAGGTTGAATTATTCAAAAAGTCTGACAATATCCAGCCCCAGAAAACTAAGAAAAGGCAGAGAAGGCTCCAGAGCTAAGGGGCTTTTATACAGCAGCCAATTGTTATGACTCTCTTTAATTAAATACAAATGAATTAATTGATATGAAGTACTGCTAGGCAATTATTTTGCTGACATTTTGTCTCTTTTGAGACCCACTTGTTTACTGCGTCTATCATCTGCCAGAGCCTACCGCCATCCCGTACTATTTTAATCGTATATTGAAAGAGTTAAACCCAACTTTGTACTGTCAGAAACTTTTACATTAATTTAATATTTGTGTTAATGGTACGCATATTAGACCCAATAGTATTTACATTTTTTAATCCGTCTCCCGTCCCTAGGCCATCATTGTATATGAGATATTGCATCTTAATGAAGTTTTCTGGTTAAAGATTTTTAAATAAATGAATAAATAAATAAGTAATGAAATACTGATTTTTATCTTACTGTACACAAGTTCACTGGTCGATTTTTCTGGGTTTTTTTGCTTTCTGGTTTGCAATGAAATATTTTCATCACTTTCCAAAGATATGCATGAAAGTACAAAAATGATGGCTGGTTTTGGAACAAAGCTCGAGCAGGAGCAGCGAGCAGTATAGCAGCCTTTAAACAGCAGGCAAAATTGAAAGGTTACCTGGAAAACTGACCAAAACAATTTTGCATCCTCTGATTATTTCGGGGAGTTGTTGTGATGACACATCCCCCACTATGCGTGTGATCCATTTTCTTAAGTCAACGACACGTCCATCAGTGATTCAAATGTGCAGGATGGATCCCAAGTGACCCAAACCCTTTAGACAGAAGACGTATTTCAGTGTAAGGTGGGGGAAAGCACCCCCAGGACTTTTAAACTGGTTTTGGTGCATCATGGGCTCGGCTCTGGGGTCAGGAGCAGCTCCTGGAAGCCCTTGGGGAGCTGCTGGCTGGGAAGCCAACTGTGGACATCCAGGGCAGCCAGATGTTGAGCCTCTACCTGCCAGGCCAGCGACACCGTGAGCTGCACATCTGTCTATCTCTGCTGTTGTGTCCATTAAACTAAACAGCAGGCTGGAGAGTAATTAATTTACCATTGGTGAACTAAATTAGCCGACTGGAGCACGAAGAGCCTTCAGAGACAGATAACCTGGAACTATGCGCGTGCACATTCAAAGACCGAAGTACTCAGAAATTCCATTGCAATGTAAGTATTGAAATACCAGCTGATTGAAAGCCACTACACACACATCAGGCTTGAGCTACACATCAGGCTGAGTGCAGATTGAGCAGTTATTTGCACAAATGAAACCTTGTTCCTAAACAGAACAGACTGGGTGGCCAGATATGGTCTTCTGCCCCCAGTGCAGCACTGTTAACAGATCAGTAGGGCATGCTGAAGACCTCCAGATAACATACAAATAATGAGACTGTTCTCTTACAGCACTGCAACTACAATGCAATCAAAAGCAATGCATGTTTTGCTGAATTTTAATCATCACTACTATGGTATTGCCAGATCTCACCATTGAAAAATCATGAGTCAGATTCCCTAAATTACAGAATCACAGAACAGTTTGGGCTGGAGGGACCTTCCCAGCTCCCCCAGTGCCCCCCCTGCCATGACAGGGACATCTTCACCAGCTCAGGTTGCTCAGAGCCCCGTCCAGCCTGGCCTGGGATGTCTCCAGGGATGGTTCAGCCACCACCTCTCTGCCCAACCTGGGCCAGGCTCTCACCACCCTCAGGGCCAACAATTCCTTCCTCATGTCCAGCCTGAATCTCCCTCTTTTAGTTTAAAACCATCACTCCTTGAATTATGGAATTGCAGAAGATATGAATGTACCTGTTTTGGATTGCACAAGTTTTTACAGAATAAGTCACATTTTTCAGTCTCCAGCTGCTAAAGCTGTAGTTTTATTTTCTCTAGGAGAGGGGACTTTCACGTACTCGTTTGGCTCTGGGACCTGGGCCTTTGCTATGTCTTGACTATGTCTGTTTTCTCTTAGTGTTTGGCCTATCAACAGCTCCTATAACCTTTCTTTTTGATCAAAGCACAGGAATGGACATGCAGAAAGTGCCTTGTGGACAGTGCTCCTGTTTTCCCTATCTGCCTATCACCCGGCGAGCCATTTTTACACATTAATCACACTTAGAAGACTTAGCAAAAGCCATCAGTCACTTAACAAACTGTCCCATCTTTATCGGGAGGTAACAGATGACCGAGCGTCTGCGCCTGCTAGACAGACCGTGCAGAGCTCCTGACGAAAGGCAGCGCACAACCCAAGGTACAGATGCTCCACGGGAAACTTGGCAGCACTTTGAGCAGCCCCCTCAACGAAAATATAGGAAAAGATGGGTGAATGGAGACTATACAGACACCCCCACTCCGTGGCTCCCCAGGGATGTCTGACAACCAGCAGCATTTTGGAAAATTGTGTGGTTGCCTCCTGCTGACCCGAGTGTGTTGAACACCAAGCCTTGCTCCACTTCTTCCACCGACTACGCTCTCAGAACAGTTTTTTTGGCTCATCAGAAAGAAGAAAGCTGGTGTTTCTGAAGCTGAAATTTCATAGCAAATCTCCGGAGATCCCGCGCATGAATAATGAGATAATTGTGTGTCCTCGCTCATTGCTCCAGCACGGTGCCATCTCTGCACGTGCTGCGCCTGGGCCTGTTTTCACCAGGCACCACCAGCATCGGCAACTCCAACCAAAGGATGAATCGCATCCCAGCGCCGGTCCTGGCAACGCCGTCCGGAAACCGCCTATAATGAATGACAAGGGGGCTGAAGCCGATCTCCCAGCCAGACGTCAGGAAGATATTTCAGCCATTTCCTATTTTTTTTGTCTTAAATTTAGCTCACCCTTTCCCACTTTGTGCTATTTCCCAAAACCCTGTGGGTCAGAAACAGAGGAGTCGCATTTATCCCCAACCAAGCCTGTGTGCAAAGTGATCTGCACAGATTCATTTGCAGAACAGTGTTTCCACAGCGGGATTTTCCCCTTAGACACCCCCATGTCAATGTAACACCCAACAGCAAGATGGTCCCGTTCATCACATTCTGCATGTATTTCAGGGCTCTGCAATACAATAAAATTTACAGCTCGTATAATTAAGTATATGTCAGATTAAAAAAGTTCAGCTTTAAAGGCAAAAAGCTCCATCAGATCAAGACATTATGCATGAAAGAGATTTCAAATTCAAACCAGCAACATCTGAAGGCTGGGAACACAAAAGCCGTACAGGAGTCGCTGGGACCTGTTTCCTCACCTCGAGGTACAATTCATGGCACAGGGCACTAGAGGGTCACGAAGATTAATTGAGTGCAAGGGTTAGTTGGAGATTTGTGGGGAAGCAGCACTGTTCCTGGGATTTGTATTTTTTTCCTTCATGAAAGTAAACCTCACTAACTTTGCCTGAAATCTGCGCTCCTGAAAGGCTCTTTGTCCATCTGGTATATACAGGAGCAGGACATGGAGCAGAGAAGCGAAGCCAAAGCACTTGTCCCATGCAAGCGGCTTCAGCAGCTCCTGGGAAGGAGCCCTCGGGGATATTTGGAGAGTCCCTTGACCCAAAATTATAATAAATAATAATAAATAAATTATTTTTCAGATCAAATTTCTCTTCTTCCACATCAGAAACTTTTTTTTTTTAATGTAAAACATGAAGTTTTCAGGCTTTTCCTTTATTAGATTCTTCAGAAAATAAGAACATGGATGGCAAACAATATGAACGTCAACTCTTGGAATTCAATATTGAATATTATATTGCACATCACATCATGTCAGACACTAAGAAAAAGAATCTTGCCTCATAAAACAGGACACTGGTGACAAAAATAGAGGGCGGCAAAGAGCGAGGACATTCCTGTGCCCCCTCCTATACACCATCGTTCTCTGCACACCAAGTTCAGCCAACAAAAAGTTATGCAAGATGACTCTACCATAGATTTTCACAATCAGCTGAGAAACTGATTTTAGAAAAGCTCCGAGGTCAGCAGCAATCTCCATTTTCCCATTTGTTTCAGAAAAGCTGTGCGTGACTTTGGCATTAGGTACATATATTAGTGACTATATATAAAAATAAAGACATTTGTTTTGGTTTTGAAATCATGTTTCAGATACAGTTTGTGCTAGATTTCAATAAGCATCTAATTAAGATAGATTTCTTTCATCCAGTGCTCTTGCAAATTTTATTTATCGGCGCTGCTTCAAGCACTGCAGGCTATCAAAACAGCAACGAAAGCTGCAAGCTCAGCAGAATTATATTTTCCAAAAAAAAGGGGTAAGGGGGACTAACACAAATGCAAAAGTAAGGTACACATAGAGCAAGGTATTTAAAGATGCGTGTTGCCAGTAGACGTTCGGCACATCTTCAGCAGTGATCACACAGCTAAATTCAGCTTTTCATGACACCATTTTCGCTACTGTGGTGCTAAACCATTGCTGAAAACCCCACCATGGAGTTTCCAAATGAAACCTTCCCCGTTTCTAACTACAGTCCCTCATTTGGACCCTCACCAGCCTTCCCCAGCCCTTTGCTCCCGCTGGAAGGTGGAAGGAGAAGCAGCAAAGCGCACATGGCACTAAACCCACAACAGCGACGTGATTTGCAAACTACTAACATGTTTAAAAAATAATAATAATAATAATAATAATTTAAAAAAATACAATACCCGAATCTTGGACTTCTGATGTTTTAGAATTGACTTTTCTCTTTCAGTTTGAGAATGGAGTTATGGAGATTTCAACCTCTGAATATTTACACGACAAGTGCGAGTCACACAAAGAATAAAACAAGCCACTAATATGAAGCACGTTGTTGTCCTTGTTGACAAAACGAGCCGGGCTACTAAAGGTAGCCAAAATCTCCAAAACTTCAAAAACCTCCGAACTAGTAATGTCTTTGTCGTTTTCTAACACTCAGGCTATTTTTCCCATCATTTAAACATAGAAAGAAAATGCCCTGTTTCCTTATTTAGCAGACTTGGAATACCATTATCAATCATCAAAAATATGTATTAGACACATTTATTCCCCTGACAAATTTATACCAGAAAACTGATAGACTTATTATAGGAACTCTTCCCACACACGCACACAATAAAGAAAAATAAAACCCATGGTTTTGTGTTCTTTTCTCTCAGTCTTAGAATTTGGGAAGGAAAATCTTTATCCCCCAGCACAGCCCTTGGAGTCAATATCTGATTGTTTTCCAAGAAAATCTTTCCTCTGCTGAGTTCATATATTGCAAATATCATAAAGGTATTATTAGCCATGATGACTATCTAAAACTCTAAAAAAGCAGCTGTATATAATGGAATTTCTATTCCCTGTATTTTCTAGTAATTAGTAACACAGATTTAAATCTAGTTTTTTCTATCACTGTTTGGAGGGAGGAAGAGTCATAAGACGCACATTTTAAGGATATAATTTATTACAGAAGTTGTGCCGCGGTTTTGCTTTGCGGGGTTTTTTTGATCGGCTGTGAAGCTCTGCTCATCAGGACTTGTAATAATACACTTATTGTATCTGATGCTGGGAATCCATCCTCTGTAATACTTCTTGACATAATTGCAACTTTTGACATCCTCAATCGCGGGCTCCTTCTAAACCATCTTGAAAAATACGCTGGTCTTTCAGGTTGGGTTATTCAGCAGTTCAAATCTTATTATAACCATCGACAACAGTTTGTTAATATAATTTCTTGCCATTCCTCCTCTTACATTGTCATCTGGAGTCATCTGTTACGGTGTCATCCGCGCTCCCGCGGGGACGTTCCGTCGCTCCTTCATCTACCTGCTGCCTCCAGGAGCCGCGCAGACACGGGCTCCCCCATCACCCTCCTGCTCAACCCCACGTCTCATTTTCTAGTCCTTGTCCCTATTTATGTGATCAATATTCTAATGCTTTTCCGCTATTTAGATGAGACCCAGTTTAAAAACAACAAAAAAATGGTTTTTAAACATTTCTAAATGATACCCCAAACAGATAGAGGCAAACCAAGTTTTTGATTACACGCCTTTTTCACAGCCAGGTGATTCGTATTACTGTGCTTTTCACTTCCAGAATTGCTTTATTTATTTATAAATTTCCACATATTTGAGCATGTAAAAATGCCCAACAATATCATAAAAACTCAACTATAAGCTATAAAAAAGGCATGAGCTAAAGAAAAGGAGTGAAGCAAAGCAAAAGAAAAATATCAGTACTGAGTCGCATCCAAATTTCACCAGCTAGATTGCTATTTATGATACCGCCTCTATAGTGTGCTACCAGTCAGTCTGAGTTACGGTACCAGCATCTGAACTTCAGCAGATACTACTATCACATGTTCCACATAAAATCCAAGCAGGAGCTGATGTTTCAGGGTACCTGTAGCTCCCAGAGTTTGGTGGGTTTATACCAAACACCCAGAGCTTCAAAAACGCAACCCAATTCTCAGTAATGCAAATACTTCTCATCACCAGTAGTAAAAGATTAGCCATGGGGGGAAAATATACCCTAGGGATTAAGAAAGAGAATCTTCTGTCCTGCAACAGCAAATGGGCAATTTCTGATTTTCAGAGGGGTAAATTGTTGCAATGTTGTATAGAGTTCTGTTTCTCTTCTTCCAGCTTTTATCTCATATTCTCAAGTCGTCCTGGTTAAATGAACCTCCCAGTCTGAAGCAAACAACTGGTGTTGCCAACATCAAAGCTTCTTCCTTTTAAATAAATCTAATTCTGCTTCTAAATCTATGAAGGGCATGAAAAACTAAAAATGAGCTGGGCATTTTCAAATTAATGGTCGTTCTTCTTGCCGAAATCTTACATTGCTGCTGAAACCACAGAATAACATCGCGTTACTCAGGGTATTGGATGGCAAAAGCACCCCCAGATGTGTACAGGAATTAGCCATCAGCTTTATCGCTGTAGGAAAGAAAGGTCACTCCTCAGACAAAACACCTGTCTGGTCTCTTGCATAGAGACTCATTTTTGTTCTTACAGCAGCAACGTGCACGAGAGGACACAGGAACTCCACCTAAGTACAGCACCGCATCCTGCTTGCAGAAATATACCTTAAAGCTGACCTTACTGAACGCAACTGAAAAGTGTTTGCACAAATAACACTGGAATCGAGTAAAATAATTAATAGGAAATATCTTCAGCCATTTACCTCAGGCAACTGTTAATCCTCAGCTGTGGGTTTCTCACAGCCCATTTCTCCTCTTCTTGAGCATCTCTTTGAGAGACACTTAACACACATGTCCCGTTATCCCCTCAAACTCATAACCTGAGTTACTTTGCTCATCCACTGCTCATATCCATCTTCTTTATCTCCAATACGGAGAAGGCTGTCTCAAGGACATGAGCAGAAGGAGAGAGATGATGTGGAAACAGAGGCTGGGGAGGAAGAAGACCAAAAAGAAAGCAGAAAGAGACCTTTATAAGATTTAGCATAATGAATCTGGATAGGAATATCACTCAGAAGATATAAAGCATTTCAACCACCACGTATCTGTCAAATATGTCCATTACTATTAGGAAATCATCTGTTCATTTGACCAGAAGCTTTCAATGTATGGAAACATATGGCAGTGAGATGAACTTCTGCAGAACTAGAAATGTGCTAGCATCCACGTCTGAGGTTTGCGAAACCAAACTCCGAATTAGAATTGCTCTGGACCACAACCGTATTTTATTCAAACTGACAAACTCTAGTGATAGGACAACCTGAGATAAAGGGCTCCAGCTCTACCAGCTCAAGCAAGAAGTGATGACCACGCTGGCTCATTGAGCCCTACCAAGCTCAGGGAGCTCTCAAGGCTTAGACAAAGCCTCAGACAAAATCGTCACAGCAGAGATTAAATGGTTTTGGTCAAGTCAAAGAGGAGTTTTGATAGACTATGGAGCAAATGCGTCCTTTGGCAAACAAAACCCTGATCTCTGATCCCCTCATTGCCTTTCCACAGGAAAGGTGAACCAAGCTCCTCTACGGAGCCCAGCGCAGCGCGGGGAGGCTCAAGACTTTCTCAATTTTCCCTGATTACACCAAGCACGGTAACGACCTCCATCCTCATTCCACGTTAACAGGTGCTTCTATACCCCAACATACTGTTTAAAAACTCTTTTTGCTGAAATTAGTCTTTTGTCGTCTTTAGTACGTTGTTAGGAATATCTCCGTATTTCACAGTTTAATGATTACATTTCACTTCTGCTCTGCACAAGCTCAGTGGGGCTCCTGGGAAGAATGGCATGAAAAGAAAAACTTCTGGGTTCCGGGTTTTTTTCATATGCAGTTTTATAAATTCAACAGTTTAAAAGCAACTTCACAAGAAGAATGCGATAAACTTTGGGGTGAGAGAGAAAAAGGAAGACAGAAACATTGGTTATATGTGGTAGTATTTTAGTTATTTCCTTCTATTTCATCAAATTCTTTCCTTATTTCAAATTCCCCAGTTATCACCAGGTTTTGAAAGTTTCTTGACAGAACAAGATCATAATTTAGTCATACACAAGGTTTTCTGGATCCCATTACAATATATTATTACAACAATAATAATAATATGCTTTATTTCTGCATCTAACCATCTTGTACTAAGGAAGGTTAAAAAATCAACATAGTGACACACAGTCTTCTTCAAACTGCATTTTATATTCTTTTCTTGCAGATGATGGTGCTGTCACTGAGCAACCCTAATGCAAATTAAAAAATTAATGGATGAGGCATGAGAATAATTATTGTAGAAAAGGTCTGGATGGTGCCTTTTCCAAATGGACTTCACGGGATTGATGCAGAAATGACCCAAGTGGGCCCCACTAGCTCATTCAATAAGGGTCCACTCAAATTCCACCTGTGAACATTTGGCTGGTCCTTTTATGGCGACGAGGCTATTCCTCCAAGTTCATATTAATTTTTGTGCACATCTGCACACTCACCTAATCCCTACCCACATGCCATTTCAATTACAATTAAAAGCGCAAGTTAAATCCAGGGCAAATTTCAATCACAATAAAGTCTGTAAGGTTATTAAAAAAAATGCTACGAAAAACTTACAATTATATCTTTTCCTTCCACATAATTTCAAGAAGAAACTGGTGAACCTCCAACCATCTTCCTCATGGTTTCCATTTTGCCTGGGATGCAGAACAATAGGTCCAAGCGACACTGGGCTTGGGGAGCAATCTGAGTCCAAACCAGCAGCTTTCGACCGCATGAGAATGTGGCCAAGGATTTCATTGCACAAATCTGGAGTTGACTCCAAGATCAACAAGTAAATGACTGTTTTCAAGCTATTATGATGATCCCTGAATGCATACAATCAGCATCATTACTTTAAGCAAACAATTGCAAGGGCTTTAAAAAAAAAATGCAGTACGTAGGGCATTTACATTTTAAGCATAGCATATTAATAGGAAGGAAGAGGAGAGAGATGACAACCAGAAATGTCAGCTGGTTTAATCATACTTAATATGAAAAGACTGCTATAACTTTAAGAATGCAGCTTAGCTGACTTTGGAGCTTAGGTTTTTATTTTTCTACTTTATAGCATGCTTCAAAACTACTTGGACAAATACAAAACAAGAATTACAGTGCACCATAAGTTATTTTAATATCCTGTAGTGGTGTATACTTCCAATGAAATCCCAAGACTATTATTAAGGTTCTGTGTTTGTGTGAAAATGTCAAGTTGTTTCGAGTGACTACATACTCTAAATTATATATAACTGTTACTTTATAGCTAATAGGCACTAAAATTACTTTAAAACAGAAATGTAAAGTTATATTTTCATCCTTTTTGACAGATAATAAAGCTTATTTATGAGATACATTTTCTCAAGTATTAAAATATATAATGTTTACAAAAACATTAAAAATACCAATACTTGATATTTAAGCAAGAAACAGAGCCATCATGGAGATATTTTCCCAGATATATCCAGCATGAAGTCAAAGAGATGATAACGCAATAATTTCGCTTGTGAAAGTCATTTGTTAAAACAGTATAAAATCAAAAAGCTTGGGTCTCAAAATGAGATTTAGATGCTTTTCCTCTCCCTGTCCGTCATTAAACTGCAGGTACAAAATACTTGTGTATATCTTTCAGATGAAATGATGCCACGTGACGTCCTCCCACCCTTTACTTTAAATTGCATCCACTAACACACGTCGCTTAATTGCTTTGTTGTCGCGTCCCTACCCGAGGAGGCAGAGAGAAAAGAAGTTACTCCTTTTTACAAGCACAATGGAAATGGACACGAGCACGAGAGTAATTTCTTCCCTTGTAAACTCCGGCGAGGATGGAGAATTTATGAAAGGAACGATTCCCGTTGGCGTGACGCACACTTAAGTGCACACACCATCGCCAACCCACCAATTATTCACAGCCTAAAATAAAAAGGCTTCACATGCAAATTATTGTTGTTTATTCCTCCCGAGCACTTAGTAAATAAAAACATATAAACGTCGGGGTTTATCTTGTTATGTGCAAAGTGTGAGGGATATCCGTCGGCATCGGCCCCGACGCATCCCAGGTTGAAGGCAACCTTCACAGAGGGTTGTAGTAGGCTCGTTACCGAGCTAATTGCTAACCCTCTGTGCTGATTAGGATTACCTCTTCTGCTGAGGGGCTCTGGCTAAATTTATGCTCCGTAGTTCTGCCACTCCGCTCTACAATATTATGCCAAAGCATGAACAAAAGAAAATTACCCTGAAGCAATGGAGTGCCACAATGCATTGTCGCTATTAATCTTTTAGCAATGGCAATGCTAATTTGACATGATGCATAGTAATTTATTAATAGAAATATTTGAAGTCCTAGACTTAAAGTATGCCGTGCGGGGAAGGACGGCTCTGGAAGCGGGTGGGGGATACGAGTCTTTCGCCTCCAAAGAGTTGCCTGTGCATCCACCCGCAATGACACAGGGAGGAAGACGTGTACAAGAGGGCAAGACCCAAGAATTTTTGGGGGAAATCAGGTTAATTATTTTGTAGGATGAACCCAGACGCAACCTATGGGCCTAGAGCCCCAGCCTGCTCATCAGCCTTGGCCAAGCGCAATGTTTGTGCCATCGGGGAGAGGAAGGAGGGTTAACGCCAGGCCCTTGGCGACGATCGCCAGGCTCTGGTCGGCAGGGGATGCTCCAGCATCAACCAGCTCGTTGCTGGGAGGCCGAGGCGGGAGCCAGGGCAGGGACCCCAGGGCCCCCGTTGCTCTCGGCGGGAGGGCACAGCAGGACGCTCCCGGGCACCGCCGCTCCTACAAACGCCTGGGCCGTGTTCATAAAAGGGCTAATCCGTGTTCACATCGCTCGGGCTTTGTTCCTGCTCCTGAGCCATCATTAACTATTAATCGAGGGTGGGTTTCTTCAAAGGTCTGCTCCATTTGTTGTTTGCTCTCGGAAAACAGGAGCCTGTTTAGGATTCAGGAGAGCGCTAAGAAGGCAGGGATATTTGTAAACACCATAATGGGCATATTAACACGCTAAATGTATTTCAAAACAACCCAAAACACACACACAAAATGGGGAAAAGGAATGTGTGGGGGTTTTTATATTGAACCTCACCAGCAAACTGCAGAAGAACTTCATGATTTGTTACACTGGAAAACCTGGGGAAGCCTTAAATTCCACCTGTCTGATTAATGTCAAGGTTACGTTCGATCTACATTGGTAGCACACATGAATTTCATGTCCCAAGACCTTAGCAGGAGTCGATGTAACACGAGCCATTATTTATTGGCAATAATGGCCGCTAGCCAAGGTAAAACCTGGTACCACACATTAATAGCATCGCGTTGTCTTGGGAAAATGAGGCCATTAATGCAGGTCACCTGCACTACAGCTCAGACCGGATTCAGGTGGAAGCCATCAAAAACTTTCTTCTAAAACTGGAAACAAGCCGAGTTCAAACCTTGCTGTATCAATTAAGAGAAAATACTCGCAGGTCTTGTGTGGCCAGCTGTTCCCCGCTCCTTCTCAGCGTCATTTCACCTCCACCATACTTGCTTTCAGTTTTTGCAAGTTTGTTTTCACATCTTCTACAAATGGTAATTCTTGGCTTGGTTAGTTTGGGAATAGATGTTTTGGTACTTTTTACAGTAAGATCGTCTGGTAATGTAACGCTTCCTCCTCAATGAACCACAGAAATGAAAATATTTACTCATAATTCTTCTGTACTGTAAACACCACCACTGAAATTCATTACTTCAAAATATTTAGACTCCAAAACCAGAATCTTCCACAATAGACGCTGGCAATTCACTTCCATTAAGAAGGCATAGCTCCTAACAACATCACAAATGGAGCACTACCAGCACCCCCAAAAAGAGTTACTGTGTGCATAAGAATCATGCATCATGTCGCGTGTTCCCGGGGCCACAGCCAGCCAAAAATTCCCATTTACGTCCTCTCATATCCTTTGCATCCTCCCCAAAGGGTGGGGTAGGCTTCCGTACTTTAAACATGACATTATCACCACCCTGGTGGGTGATTTATTTGTTTTTTTAAGAAATGTGAAGTGTCTGTGGACACTTTTTAACTTCCATCCCTGGAAGACTCCATTTATAACCTGATACCTTGCTACCTGACTTTCCTAAACTCTCTTTTCCTTTTCTTGTTTCAATTTATCTTATATCACCACTCAAGGTAGACAATGATAAAAAATAAAGGTGTTTTCTTTTGTCATGTAGAAAATGTGATTCATTCATTGTCTTTAACAGGTCTTCAAACCACTAGACATATGTTCTATGTTTGGCAGCAATAAAAAAAAAAACAACAACAGCAGCTAAACAAATATATATATTTCTAAGGATTATAAATCAGTGCAAGTTATTCTGGCATTACTTTATATAAGACATTAGTGGGAGTATATTTGAAATATTGTGTGCAATTCTGGTCACTATATTACAAGGCAGGACATTCCGGAGATTGAAAAGGTGCAGCGGAGGGCAACCAAAATGATTCAGGATTTGGGAGATATGAATGATGAAGACAAATTAGCCGGATTCAGGCTGTGTTGCTGAAGGGCTGGGTTCTGCAGGATGTGGGGGTCCCTCCGAGGATGCTCGGTACCTGGGCACAGGCTCAGGCCACCGGGACAGTGAGGACAAGGAGCTGCAGCTCCACAAGAAATAAGTGGACTCGCAGCTACAAGTTGCGGGAGCAGTAAATAATTCAGAAGCATGAAAAAACTGACAGGGAGGAAATTATCCATCCATTCATGTACTGAATTTAAGATTAGAGGAGCTAAAAAACGCCGCACATAAAGTAGTGCTAAAAGCAAAATATTGCCTTTCAGGAAGGAAAGCGTATTTTTTCTAACTTTTTTCTTCAGATGGGGAAAATGAAAGGTTCCTTTTTGCACCTGCAAAAAAAATTACTTCTTCTTCTGCAGAAAAAAATAAAACGAGCAGTGTACAAGAGTGGAGGGGGATGTGAAGGTGATGGGGTAAATCCTCTTCATTGCCAGACATGTTGCTGACCTGGTGGGTGTTGGCATGGTCGCGCCATGGGGACATCACACGGCTGAGCCAGCAAAGAAAACTCCTGGAGAAAAAGCCAGTCAGAAGCAATCCCTCCTTCTCAACTACCTCAAGATAAGGCAGTAATTCCCAGAACTGGGTGCACTCTATATGTTTTCCTCTCCTTTTGTTCTGGAGTTTGGATAGATGTCCAAGCAGCAAGGAGAGCACAGTTCAATACAACCAGAGAAGGAAGGGAAAACACTAACACAAAAATCTCCGTAGTTTTTGCCATTTACAAGAGCACAAGTTCCCACACTTCATCCCGAGTGTGTTCACACATAAGGGTCTGAGGAAGGAACAGCTTTAGGGGAGGTGGCAGGTGGATGGAGTTCTTCTAAAATAACTTTATTCCTTTTTTATTTTGCCCCAAGAAATAAGGCATGGAAAATACACATGAATATTTGTTCTGCCGTGAGGTCTCAGTCTGGAAAAGCACTCAAGGCTCTCCCTAATCATGCACATGTATAGGCCACGCATCGCTGTTTCCAACACCTGACATACTACCAGGTATTTCAATCTACCCTGCACGGGGCAATCTCAGCATCTTACTGCGGAGTCAGATATTGCTGAGGCTAAATCAGTCCTGTGACTGATGCTCAGCAGAGGCTTAAGACATTTAAATGTAATATCTGACTTCTGAGGGGATAAGTATTCCACGTCTCACTGCCGTGTGCTATTCGAAATGCAGAAAGGAGAGATCTGTGTGCTGGGAAATGGGAGGCAGGAGCCTGAGCAAAAGAAAATAACTTCAAGGAGACGGGAGGGCGACCTCGGCATGGGCCAGTCCAGGTAATTTTCACCCTCCAGCAGGACCGCACCGTGTCAGAGGCCAAATTACAACCCATCTGGTCAGTGAGACTTGAAGCTCAGGAGATTTTATGAAGAACAGAAAGCTACGAGAGCTCTATATATCTGTCAAGGGCTAAATTACGTTATGGATGAGAATGGACTTCAGTTTGGGACAGTTCAGAGATCTTTAAGTGAAATTTTCCTACCCAGGCAACACCTGCTCAGCTCTGATTCTTTGGAGAAAACTAAAGTTACAATTTTGAAGGCAAACAAATCTCATTTTTGAATACCACTTTATTTCTTACTGGTTTTTTTCATGTAAGACAAGGTAAATCTGTCATTCCAGCCGTGCTCACTTAAGAACTTCGAATGTAAGACATCATTTTTCAGCACGATGTATAAGGAATATTCATACCAACAGCAACAGGAGCCAATAGCTTAACGCATAGTCAGAATGCAACATGGCTTGGCCCAGGATTTCCAGAAGTGTTTACTAGACCCCAGGGATGGGTGATCCTATAAGGATGAACATGTTTCCTTCTCAAAACCTGAACTGTTCTTAGCAAGAAGCTCCAAGGGATTTTTTTTCACCAAGATCTTTCATGCTACAGTTCATGTTCCTCTATATCAGCGAGCAACAAAAGGAATAGTCCATGATACAGCAAACTACCAGCTGAAGGACTTTCTAGCCCAGCTGGAAGCAAATTTATGAGAAACATGATGCAAAACCCATTAGCCTGGTCCAGCAGAGCCCCCGGAAAGGGTCTGGTGCTAAGGGTGACCCCAAAGCGTTCTACCCTCCCCAGATTCCTGTCCTCACTCACAAGAAACCCTGTCCCAACCACAGCTGAAAAGCTCCAGGACTTTTGCAGAAGAGACCAAAAGAGTCGCAACGGGAGAAATTTCTTCATAATCCCTGATGGCATCATGACTAAACACAAGGTGCTTATACTCGGATCTCGTTCCTTCAATGCAGCAAGTACATCAGAAAAGTATAAAATAGACGAGATGCATCTGACCCAAACCATTGCTGCAAAGATCCAGCCCTTGCCCATCGCCCAACTTCACTGGGAAGTTCCTTTGACTTTGGTTTCCCTCTCCTGGGCAGAATCACTGTGTACACCATGGGTGAGACCCTCCAACAGTTTAAACAAACCCAGTACAATGTAAAAGTAAATCACTAATCTCATGTGATATTTAAAAGCTAAACTATATTTAGGTAATGCTATTTAACTCATGTAATATGCCAAATATATTTGAAGAGTATATTTATACTGTAACTCCATTGATTTCCACAACAGGGATGAATTAGCCTTGCCTCTCTTAAGCAAATAAAATAAACATTGTACTCAATCTTCAACTTTCAAGCTAAGCATGTTCCAGCTCAAACATTCCTGTTGCCTGAGCAGCCTAATAGATTTATTCTCTGATGTCATTTTTCTCGTGTCATTTTGGAATTTGATTGCAGCATATTTAAAATGTTGGTTGCAATCATAACAAAGTGCAGCATTTAAAATGCATTCAACACACACATTGTCCTTGCGGAGAACGGTTATTTGTCTCTGTCCTCTGAGGAAGAACATGGGATGATGAGCAAAACCTGGCATAATAAAGAAGAATGATGTGTAAAACTCCACAGAAAGAATGGCTCTTCATTTCTTAAATTAAATATGTTGGGGTGTGTTAAATATCTTATCTGATACAGTTCAAACAAAACTGTTAGACAAATAAAGGCATGCTTGCTATTCCACCCAACAAACTATACAAATACAGAAAAACCTTCACGTATGAATAATTGATGAAGGTTTAAAACTGTTAAAAGCATATATTTTCCATGCACCAAGGGTACTTGTCTAATAGGTTTCCACTGTGATAAACAAAGTACATCTTCTGCTTCATAATTTCAAGATACTTTTCAAATATTAAACTAACACGTTCTATTGTTTGCTATTACTTGCAATAGCGCAACCATCGCGATAGCGCCCAGGTTCATTCTGCCAGCAGAAATAACGGAGAAATAATCCCTGGCTTTGGGAAGGGTGACACGGTCCGAGAGGGAAATCACCCGTTGAGGGGCAGACACCGAGGGAGCATCGTGACTCTGCAAATGACCCATCACCGCTGATGGGTCATGTCTACTTGAGTGGAGTTCAAAGTTGTACGTTGTGTCCTCAAGCGTTCATAAGGCACTACCATGTTGGTCCAATTTCATAAGAAAGAAAATAAGTTTGTGAGGAAAGTCTGTGATTAACGTGGTCAGTAACTAGCATAGTGCAGCGATAATGATACAAATCCATAGAAAACAAAAACTCTGTGGCAATCTCAGGTCAACGCTGTGGAGAGAAACCCTGATTTCCTCAATCACAGCAGTTCTCATTTAGCCAATATCATTGTTTTCCACCTTAGTTTAGATCACAGAATCCCAGAATGTCAGGGGTTGGAAGGGCCCTGGAAAGCTCATCCAGTGCAATCCCCCCATGGAGCAGGAACACCCAGCTGAGGTTCCACAGGAAGGGGTCCAGGCGGGTTTGAATGTCTGCAGAGAAGGAGACTCCACAACCTCCCTGGGCAGCCTGGGCCAGGCTCTGACACCCTCACCAGGAACAAGTTTCTTCTCATCTTTCAGTGGAACCTCCTGTGTTCCAGCTTGTACCCATTACCCCTTGTCCTATCACTGGTTGTCACCGAGAAGAGCCTGGCTCCATCCTCCTGACACTCACCCTTTCCATATTGATCCCCATGAATGAGTCACCCCCCAGCCTCCTCTTCTCCAAGCTCCAGAGCCCCAGCTCCCTCAGCCTTTCCTCACACAGGAGATGCTCCACACCAAATCTTGTGCTTTATTTTTCAGGGGTATCAACCCTTATAGTCTCCCAGCCCAGTGCCCACTGGGTTCCCGGTGCTACCAGTGGCAATTCCGCAGGGGACATCGTTGTTACAACCTTTGTGCAACCACAAACCCGCTGTCTGAAGCAGGACAGGAATTACGAGACAGGCTGGTTGCTCTTCCATTGCAGAGAATCGTTGTATCTCCAATTCCTTATGGAAACTGTGCATAGGAAATTCTCCACTGACCCCCAGTCCACTGGATTTTATTGCGCTATAGCCAAAATGAGCCTTCACAGCACGTTTTTTGATTCTTTGGATACCAAAATATAATGCAAAAATAGTTATTTTCTCCTAGCCACATTTGCACACCGCTTTAGAACAGCAGTTCCGCCCTCAGAAGAAAAGTCTTAGAGTGCTTTCTATTATTAGCAAGATATTCCTCTGAATTTCATACCAATAGCTTATAGTAAAGAAGGGTCACAATGCTGATGTTATCTTACTTAGTAGGTGCCAACAGTAGGCCTGAATTCGGGTGATTTAGCAAGGAGCGGAGAACCAGAGGTCACAACTGGACAATGATTTCAGCGAGCTGATCAGTTTATCAGCTGTCACGCTGATTCAACAACCCGGGGTCCCCATCACTGCTGCCCATGCCCATGATCCGGCCGTATCCGAGATCCCCTCCCTACTCAAACCAACCCTGAGCACCCACAGAGCCAGAAAAGATGTTCAGTGCAGATGTTTGTCAAGAGATGATAGAAATCAAAACTTTTCCCACACCGCCATCCCTTTCGGAAAGGAACACTTCAGAGGAACTGCAAATGAGGAGCGCGTCTTGAAAAGCAAAAAGACACTAAAAATCTGCAGTGCTCATTCATGCAGCTCACACTTTTGAGAAAAAACTTTGCTATGATCTGAAATGCATTGAGAGAGTCATTTTTGAGCAATGTTTTAATTGCTTAGCTCTGTTAAATGGGTTAATGACAATCTGCATGGATTTTTGGAGTAGAGAAGCCTTCAGAAGTGGCAACAATGGGTGTCCTGGCACTGGGAGGAGCTGCAAAAACCACTGGAATAAGTGGGTCCTGCCCTTGGCCCCTCCAGGCTGCAAACAAGTGCACCCCAACCAATTTCAGTTGCAATGGCAAAGATGAAGTGTGCAGGTTCCTTTAAAAATCCAAACTTGCCTTCCTTCTGAAAAACAATAACAACACTGGAGCCTTCAACTCGGAATCTGTTGTGCACAAGTCGCCCGACACCCCTAAAAGAGCTAATTTTTCTCGCATTCTTTGCTTTCAAAGCAAGCAGCTAAATGCAGAAAAGTGGCCCCCCCTGGGGACGGTGGCCTCCCCGGGATGCACATCGCCTGCAGCAACCCTGCAAGTAGGACAGAAACACAACTTGAAAATCCCCAGCCCTACAGACGACTCCGGGAAAGACAAAGGGAAAAAAATGGCTATTTGGCATGCACAAACCGGCTCCGCATCACCGCGGCTGGGAGGGCTCCCCTGCAACAGCAAATAATCTGTAAATACAACCATCAAGATCTCTGCAAGGATATCAATATGTGTGCATCAAAACGGAATGACCTTAAGCGCCGTGTATTTCAAATGCCACCGCAAAGCGAGCGGCCGAACACAGCACGGCGCGGTGTTCTCTGCCGGGCTTTCTGGTCGCTGCTCACGCAAATCCCGAGTTTTACAAAGCCAGGTCTGTCTGTCCGCAGCACAACAGCTCATTTCCTCCTCCACATTAAATTACACAACCACTCACTGCAAGAAAAGCTTCTAGAAAGACAGGAGAAAGAGTAAACGGAGAAAAAGGAAGAAAAGAGAAAGCCCTGGTACAAAATATATGCAGAATTTGTTTTCCAATGAAGGTCTAATAGGGCTACCTCTTAAGTCTGGATATGTAAAAAATTGCCCTTTTCACAGCTGATAAAATACAAATTAATCCTTAGAGGATTTAATATGTGCCTATTTATTACTTTCAAGAATGTAAGTACTGCTGCAATTAATACAGCCTGCACCACTGTATGCGCCGGTCTGTGGTGTTCTCTTTGAAACAAGAAATATATGCAAAGCTTTTATATACAGATACGTGGAGAAACACACATGCGGAGATGCCAAATGAATACATTTCTCCTTAAAACACGCAGGAGTAGGTGCGGTGCGGTGCCTTTCAAAGGCTGAGCCTCCGCGGCCAGAGCCAACTCAACTCCAGAGCTGCCAATTAAGGTGTCTTACAGGTGGCACAAAATGTCATTTGTTTGCAACTCCAACTTTGCTTTGTTATGAGAAAGGCAAACATTTTAAAAATTAAAGGAACGTTTTCCTCTCTCTTCCCAGATTAATGTTTATTTAAGCCGCCTGGTTTGTGTTTGGTTTTTGATTTTTGTTTTCTTTTGTAAAGTACCCTTTCATTTAGTTGCTTGTGTTTCCAAAATTAACTCTTGGATTGCCACCGTTCTCCAAATTGCCAGTAAAACAAGCGTGTCTGTCTTCAGCCACTGAGGACTTGTCATTGTAGAAATTTCTCACTCTATTTGCAGAAAAAATATTCTTTACCTGCTACTCCTATGCACATATAGTTATTTTTTTCCATCTGTTTAGCATATCTTGGCCAGGTGACAAGTTTCTGGTAGTTCGCACACCTCAAATATCTGCTGTGAAGTTAAAAGGATTCACATCCTAATATTCTTAGAGAGCTATATTCAAAAATTGTTATTGCTCATGTAGATGTGTGTATGTGCGTCCCCCTCATAGATATACATATATATAGGTGTGTACGTATATATATGCATTTAAATAATAATAATAACCTTCGGGTTTCTCATTTATCTGCCATGGCTTCGAAATTTTTTTGGCAGAAATGAAAATTATTCCATTTTTATCCTTCGGTAATGAATCCCCCAAATTACCATAAGCCTTGTTCTTCAAGTTCAGGGTAATGAGTCCCATTTTATTCATATTTTTGCGAAGGGTCGAATAGCTGTTTGATAGTCTTCCCTTTGTTTATTCATCGCCAAAGTCTATATAATTTCCTGTGTGGTCGGCCGCTTATTTACAGTCTCTCCAGGAGTATTTATTTAGGGGAAAAGAGCAGCACTTGTGCATTTACGCCGCCTCTCCCGTCCCATCTCAGCACATGGAGCTCTTTTGACAGACAGCCCGGAAAAAAAATCTGCATAAGGAAAAGTAACTGACAGCTGGGGTCAGACTCTCTCTGTTTAATGACACTGCCAGTTACACATTTTGAATTGTTTAAATATGAGTCTACAGCTCCAACGATCATCATCTCACTGGTTCCACTTTTCATACCCAACAGCCAGGAAAGTGACACGTAATTACACACTTACTGATGGTATCGCCGGGGCCGATAATTAAAACTGCCACGGGAGGATTGCTATTGCGAGTCTACAGCTGGGATGTTGTCAAGAGGTAGGAACTCCAGCGGCTTTTCACGCTATCTCCGTACAGGTGGACCACGGCGGAGGAAGAGAAAGGCCTCGGCACATCATTCACAATGTCTCGCACAAATGAAGAAAATCTATTAACGATCCAATAAGTGAAATACAAACACGCTGACCCGAGGGTTAAACTGTCTGGGGTGGACGCCCCGCTCGCCGCCGCTCCGCGTTGTGCTTTTTAGTTCTTCCCTTTTGGATGTGTTTACAGAAATAAAAATTTAAAAAATGAGGAATGTTTTGGCACCTTGGGTAGCACAAAGAGACGCCGGGCGGGCAGTGCCCCGTTTGCTGTCGATGAGCTCGCGGCTTTGCGATGAGTAACTCAAAGTTGGGGACAAGGAACAAGAAGCTGCCAAAGATCAACATTGGAGGAAACATGGGAAGATCTCATTTTGCACAGTGGATTTTGTTAAATAACGAGTGCTCGGGGCATTGCACCAGGGACTCACATCCTGCCTTGCAAAGCCAGGGCAGAGCGGCACCGGACCAGCAAATCCACCCGGAGAAACCAGCCAAGGGACACAGCGATGGATGGACAGCCAGGTTTATCACCGGCTTCATGCTTCACTATGGATAAAACAGCCCAGGCTTTACGCTTTTCCTCAGGTTGATGAAATGGAGTTTAAAATACGACCGAACGATGGGGGAGGTGGTTTCTGCACAATAGTCGGTAGTTGCTTGATTTCAGATTTACACAATGCGCTTACCAAACTTTTCTACAACAAAGCCAGGGGACTCCTTGACCTTGCAGCACCGTCACCAGCACCAAGTGCCCTGGCAGTTTTCTCATGTGGGTCCAATCACACCCAGCCTGCAACAGTCAGGAATCATGGTGACCTGGCCCTGAACCACACCAGGCTGGTACGAGATGTGTCCTGCCACAAGAGCAGCTCCACATTTGATCCTCAGTCACTGAGCTCAACCATCTCAAGGGCTTGAGCAGTGGTCAAGGCAGTCACAGCTCCAGGCTTCCCACCAAGCCCATCCCTGCCCTCCGAGGAGATG
This sequence comes from Patagioenas fasciata, assembly GCF_037038585.1. Taxonomy (NCBI): domain Eukaryota; kingdom Metazoa; phylum Chordata; class Aves; order Columbiformes; family Columbidae; genus Patagioenas; species Patagioenas fasciata. The sequence goes on from NC_092527.1 coordinate 41,407,426, forward strand.
CAGACCACCAAACATCACCCACAGGCAGCTCCTTCGTGGTTCCACAGCCACAACACCCCTGGCTCCCTCCATGTGCTCTTCATCCTGCTCATGGCCACCAACCCCTTGCCAAGATGTCCCTTGCAAACACTGGAGGCAATAATGAGGACGCGTGTCCCAGTGCACCTCTCACAGCTTGGCCTTGGGTGTTTAGGGATGCACAGAAAGGCCAGAAGAATGAGGCAGCGAGTCAAGAGGATGGAGACTCAAATGCCAGAGGAGTCAGAAAAACTCCTTCTCCTGAGTCTGATATGCAGAACTCTGAATGGTTACTACATGTTGAAAAATCAAATTAGAGTGACTGTCATAACCAACCACCGACCAACCACCAACCAACTGAACAACCACCAACCAACCACCAACCAATCACTGCTCTTGCTTTTACGCAATCTTTTGTCATATAATCTGTATTTATTAACTCTGATGTCTCTGTATATCAAGTCATTTTTAAAAGGAGAGAGAACCTGCTGTAATTCCTTCATCTCTACTACCGTGCCTGGACAGAAATGCCCCATACAAATACTGAAACATATTTAAGCAGAAATTATGACAAAACTAAGCAGAGCTCTCTGTGATTTGAATATTTGCTAGTGAAGCATTCACAGAAGCCAGGTTGTTATTAAGTAACATTAATGCTGAGCACTGCAAAGGACTGAGATTCAACACAGATATTTTTGCTAGACACCTTCCCTTTCTTCTTTAAGGACCAGCAAACTCCTAACGTAAAGTATTAAAATCACTTGAAGATATAAATATTACTTTCCTTCATTGAAGGCTCATCTCTAAGATAAATGAAAATATAATTATAAATAATAGCTATTAAATGTTTTTCAATTACATGAACATAGTAAGACCCTAAGAAAACCAAACAAGCAAAGGTGAGATCATGTCTACCGCAATATGTTGATAAATTTACTTAAAATGCTTTTTTTTTAGAAGTTTATAATCTGAAATTCTATCTCCTTGAGGTGAATGGATGATTTGCCACCAATGGAGCAGCAGCATCATTTCACTCTGCAACACCTTTGCTAACTGAACAAAACTTGTGTCTTCCTGATATGAATCCTCTTCTCAGTTTTGTGTTTTAATTTCACCCGATGGATTAAAACCATTCTTTCCAAACCTTTGATAACCAGCCTGTGTTGTCTACAGAAAAATGTTCTATAAATAAAAGTTACATAAATATTCTGCAGAAGAAATGAGGCAGATTTTCCACTTGACAAGAACGGTGAGATGCCTGGAAACTTTCAGACAGGTAAGAAGCACATGAACTTGTCTAATGTTGGAACAGACAAAGCGAAGGTGGATCCTGGCCAAATCCCGGTATCAACAAAATTCTTCAGCATCCTCATCTGGTCCATGTAAAACCATCAAAGCCTGGTTCCACTAAAACCAAGAGCAAAACCACCATTAAGCGTAAAAAGAGCAGCATTTGATCGACATAAACACCAGGCTGCTTGCACTGCATAGAGAAAATGGTACATTTCCAGGCCAGAAAAAGGAGAGGATAAAGAGCTGGTTGCTCCGGCTGGCACCATTAGCACTCCTGGAAGAGGTAAAAATGAGCAGCATCGCCCCTCTGCTTCACCATTGCCTCTTCACAGCACCGCGGCTACAAAATGACATCGAGAAAACAGCTCAGATGGAGCTTTTCCAGCCTCAAACCCACCTAATTCACACTAGGATGGAGAACGACAGCGGCAAGCGCTCGCTGTACATGGTACCCTGTGGGTGCAAGTCAATCCGCAGCTGTGCTCAGCTGTGCAGCTGCAATAACATCTGGAAAGAGCCTAAATCACTGCAGCAGGAATAGAGATGGGGAGGGAGAGGAGGAAGAAGGAAGAGAATTGTGATCAGTTCTGGGTAAAATCTGTGATAATTAGTGATAAACTATGCAGGATTCAAAAAGCTTGAAAAATGCCATCTAGAATTTTGATTGGAAGTTCACAGGTATTCTAAACAAACCTGTTTCAAGCTGGTATTTTATAGTACTCTTGACCAGGGAAATCTGAACACATGAAAATACAATTGTTGAAAAGAAAGTAGAGCAGAGACAGAAAAATAAAACAATGTGGAGGAATGGAAAAGACATAGAAAGGCAAGTCTGTGTGCCACGGACAGTATCTCGCTCCAGTCACCATGAGAAACAAATCCGGATCAGGTTCATCTCCGAACCCACACCAGGTCAGCAGAAGAGCTGGGAACAGACAGCTTTTGGCTCTCTGATTTGAGGCCTGTTAAATCAGAGCAAAGTCACCCTACCATTGCCTCGGAGAGTTGCTCGGAGCTCTCAGATGTGGCAGGATGCTCCACAGCAGCTCACCTGTTCCCAAATGGCACAAAGACAGGGCCAGTCTATAAATACATACATGCACACCTATATATATGTATATAATGCAATGTCCAGGACTTCACCAGCTGCAAACCAGCGCAGCGCTGTTGGATGGTGCTTCCTCAGAGCAGTGCCAGTTCAGAGGTCTTGTGATCCCTGTTTAGATGTAATGCATATTTTATTCCTGAGTCCTGAACCACACAAATTCAATAATCTTTTTCCATAACTTCTGTGTGGAACAGGCACACAGCACCGAAAAGCCAACTTTTCTTCCAGCTGGGTTTATTTAGCGACTGAAAGTGCCGGGATGGACAGCACAGCAGGCACGGAGCCAGGATGGTGGGAGCAGTTGCTGGGTGAACTTCCACCCACGTCTCAGCCAATACATCTTCATCTCCACCACAATGCCTGGCGTTCCAGCCCCACCGGGAGCGTTTTGGAGCAGAACTGGCAGCCGTGCCCACCGGTTCTCACCACAGAAAGGCAAGAACGCTAAAATGAAGTTCTCAAATCCAATTTTCACTTGTGAATTGAGCCTCAGCGCGCACCCGGCTCCGCGGAGGTGAAAGGCCAGCGCCGTGTCCCTATGTGCCACCGGGGGTCTGCTGTCGCCTGATAATGATGGTTTTTGCGTGTGGCACAAGTGTTGGGAGCCAGGACTGAGCTGGGGCTGCTGGGGGAGTGATTCATGGCCAATAGGAGCCGCTCTGCCTGCCCTACGGGGAGCTCGGCATTTTGCAGAGCCCGCTCGGCACTTTGCAGAGCCAGCTCGGCAGCCGCTGAGCGATGCCAACCGGCCCGCTTGCGAAACGTGGCTTCCATGGTACCCAGCAAGTCTGTGGAAAATTCACCCTGGTACAATTCACACCTACAATTTTGCAGCTGCAGGAGCAGGCACGGATGCCTCGGTTACACCGGTGCAACCCCTCGTGTACGTATCTAAATATATTGATCTTGATGCAAATTTAATGGGTGTCCCAAAGATCAGCAAGCACCTGCACATTGATAAAGCTGTATTTCTGCAAGTGAAAGCCGAGTGCTTGAAACTCAGCATATTTTCTGCTTTCTTAATATAACAATTATTCTCCAGCTTGTCCATGGAGCTCAGTGGATGAGCAATAATAAACACGCTCACCCTCTGGTCCATAAATAAAGGCTTCTTTCCAATCCCTGGCTTAGAGGTGCACCTCAAAGAGAGCAGGTAATTTTGCTTTACTGTCATCTGTATCATAGCTACAACGTGCCAAACATTGCACAAGTACGAGAGGATATTTTATTAGCTGATAAGGTGGACCGCTATTCACTGAGGAAGAAGATTATCAAACAAATTACACCGAGAACCAATAATAGGGGAAAGGTTAATGATTTCTGTAAGCCACCAAATTCACCCGCCCCTGTAGTTTCCTAAGGAAATTAGGGTTTCTTCGTGCTGAGCTTCTGGGAACACTTTACCCATATTTCAACCCTTCTTTCCTCGGAGATCTTTGACATCATTGCTTTCTTGCTTGAGAATTTACATTAAGGACAATTATAAAACAAAAATATACCACCGTTCAGGAAAATATACAACTTCTTATCAGAGGGATGTGGATGTTCTTCTTGCCAGTCTACAGACATGGAGATTAAATTTCAGAGAGAGATTTATTTTGTGCTATTGTCCTGTTATTCACCAGAGGATTGTGCAATGCAAGTAATCTGATCAGAATAATGCATAGGGACATATTTCAGAAAACCAATAATTGTGGTAACGTTGTGCTCTGCAAGGTGCCAAAATAAAGTCCAAAACCACTCTCACTCTTTTCCACGATTCCTTAATCATGGCATCATAATGTGCTGCTCTGTTGTCCATTAAAGCCACAAGCTTGAAGTAATCAATGCCGGACATTTGGAGATTTATTGTAATTTCAGATCTACAGCACTTTTGCAGGCTGAAAAGCAAAATTATATTTTATAGGTGTGCCATATCTTACATTTTACAGCTTTTCCTTCTCCAGGCTGGCTGGGTGCGGGTTTTTGTTGTTGGCTTGAGGTTTATTCTTTCCTCCCAACCCGAGTGCTGCAGGCTCTTTTATGATGTTCGGAAGCAGTTAAGGCAAACAACAGAAAAAATTACAAAAACTGACTGTATTTAAATTCTGTTTACTTCCTTAACCTTTTGACTTACCTATGCAAAAAGTAATCTTTCATAAACAAGTCCCCAACAAAATCATTGCCTATTTTACTTTCCTGAAACCCTTGTGGAATAAGCAGAAATTGTAACAAGATCCTTTTGACCATTTTTTATTCCGCTCATATGTGCAATGATTTTATAACTGATGCTTGGTTTGCCTCTCCACATTATCACAATCAGTGCATCCTGGGATTAAGAACCATTTAGGGCCCAACTCTTAAAGAAACTCCCCACACAGCAGTATAATGAACACTGTTCCTTTTTATTGTTGCTGGGTTTATTGGTATGCCAGAGCCGCTGCAAAGCTCCGTTCTCACTCTAAAAACAAAGAGTGACCCACTTCCCAGCGTGGCTCTGCCACAAAAGGTTTCGAGGAAGGTAAATGTGAGACCATTATACGGCAAAAGTGCCATTAAAGTGGGGCTGAGTCCGAAGTTTCACGTGCCTCGAGACCATGAGTTTTCCTTCATTTTTAAGAATGTGTTAGCACCTGATACCAGAAAATGAACTCATCAGTCCCTAATCAGTGTTGTTGGAGGGGCAGAGGGACAAGGCAATCAAGCAGCATCGTTAGGAACCCACCCACTCGCTGCACTGGGGGCAGGTGGTGCTGTCCCCCTGCTCCAGCCCAGATGTTGCCAGATGTGGTGCTTCAAGTCACCGCTGAGAAAACATCCGGGTCTGGGGCATTACTTCACTATGCCCTAAACTTTAAGCACATTTTAAGAACTGTTGAAGGCTGTTGTGAATACTAATGGATTCACCATGTTCTTGAGCACGTGCTTGGAGGTTTCAGCCAGCTGGGTCCAAACAGGGTTCACATGAGCAGGGCAGGGGGGTTCGACGCTTATAGGTGGTTATAGACACGCCAAGGTTAGATCATCATGAAGCACGGCCCAGATTATAAGCCAACATTTTAGCTCATACTGTGCAAACACACAACCTCTTATTTCTAACAGCACCTTGCAGCCAAGTGGAGCTCGAACCCATGCGAATGAGGATTCCTTAGCGACTGCTGAAGTATTAGAATTTCTGTGAAATATAGCGGTGCTGGCACGGAAAATAAATATGTGAGTCCTTGTTAGGAAACAGACCGCAGAAAATGTATTTGATGAATGCATTTTAGAGGGGTGAATTATAGCTGAGCCACGCTGAAATGTGACCAGACACTTTGAAACTGTCGCTGGATCCTGTTTGAGAGCACAAACGGTCACGTTTTACATTTCATGGGAAAGGCAGGCACTCCAGCCTGCAAAGTTAGAGAAAATAAGTTACCCACTGAACAATAAATGCCATTCCCTGTAGTAACTCCTGTTCCTGCGGAAGAACCTGCTTCTATAACCCACCCAGCAAAAGTGCCGCTTAGTTTGCAGGGAGGAAAAAGATCTCAGCTCAAGCAACAGATCTCCCGGCCAACAGGAACACAGAGAAACACCGTAACTGGATAACCTACAAAGGAAAATTCCAAAGTAATTGCCCACGTAAGCACCAAAATGCGAACGTTGTGTGTCACAAGACAAGAATATCAGGTGGAGCGGCTCCAGTTAACAACCGATATTCACAAAACAGATGCAAAAGCATCCCCACCCAAAGCCACGAGTTCTTTTGTATTCTCCGATCTGGCGGGGATGGGGAGCACGGCCATTGATTTCAATGAGCGCAGGATCAAGACCATAATGCTCTCAGCAGCCATCCCCATCAGCTAAACCCATTTGTGACACAACCTAAGGGCACATTTCATGTATGGCTGGGAGGAAAACCCACTCACAACGGAGGGCAGGAGTGTTCATGGAGAATTTATACTACAAAAGAAAAAGGAAAAACTTTCCTCTATGCCTCCATGTGAATTCATCAATTTAACTTACACTTAAATGGAAAATCGCTATACAGAGACCATAAAAACGTATTATGTTAGCAATTGAATGGTTTACACTGCTGGCAAGCTCAGGGAAAACATACCTTTTCACTATCCCCAGCCTGAGTGAACTGCATTATGAAGGATCCCATATATATCTTTAACTTTTGTACATGGCAATTCTCTTCGCATGTGCTCTCCTTACCTTAAATCAAGTGAGTGATGAGAAGATGGATGAGCACGGGTAGAGAAAGGAAGAAGACGTAAAGAAAAAGAAAAGCTGAGAAGGAAAATAAAGAGAAAATAAAGTTAGGGCCGAAGAAGAGACAGAAATGGAAAACAGAGCAAGAAAAGGGCAAGGTGCTTCTCAGGAGTCCAGGATAACAAATGCATCTCAATAAAGGCAAGTTGCTTTAAAAGGAAAACAATTCACACATCTCGCCTTCCTAACGTATATTCTAGTTCTGCAATGCCAGGAGGCAGAAGGGCAAGAAGAGACCAGAAAACAGGGAAAAGACGACATGGTGCTGGGCTGTGCCTGGTCTCACACAAAGATTTTCTGCAATAAATCCGGGGTTGTTTAGCACTAAGAGGCAATATTTTACACCTGTCTCCACTCTGCGACTGCCATAGACAACGGATGACGGTGCTGGGCGGTCTCCTCTGGACCAGAGGACGGCAAAGCAGGAACATTGGCAGGAAGGGACATGCAAGAGTCCTCTCGTTCTGCTGCTCTTTGTGGTGAGTCAAACACAGAGGACGTGTTTGGGGTTCCTAGGGACACGGTTTAGTGACAGTGTTGGGTTAATGGTTGAGCTCGGTGATCTTGAGGGTCTTTTCCAGCCAAAGCGATTCTACGATGCTATGATGCTGTCCCACAGCATGGGGACACAAAGCTGGCTGAAGCTTTTCTATGGCTGTACCACCAACCGTGGCTCTGACAGCCTGACAACAGCTTTTCCACTCTCAGATCTGCAGATATATACATGTATGTATATAACACATAGAATCATTTTGGTTGGAAGAGATCCTCAAGCTCATCGAGTTCAACCATTCCCCCATCGCTGGTACTGCCCGCTGTCCTGAGAACCTCATGTCCGTCTGTCCAACCCTCCAGGGATGGTGACTCCAGCACTGCCCTGGGCAGCCTGTTCCAATACTCCACAACCCTCTCTGTAAAGAATTTTTTCCTAATATCCAATCTAATATATATACACACCTATATATGTAGCAAGTGGATTCTGAACACTGAAGTTTCTCAAAATACTTTTGATTTAAGTCAAAAGCATTGGTGCACACTGACGTGCAGTGTGGGGACAAGTCCTGCACGTGTCCTCATCCTGGCCCTTCTCTTTGCCCACCTCGCTCAGCCGGGCCTGGCACAGACCGGTGCTGTTGGGATGTCACCAGGACTTGAATTCCAACCAGAAGCCCCCAGAATGAGAAGCAGCGACGGTGAAGGCAGCATCCCAAGAAGCGCCCCTGGCACAAAGGAGTTTCCCCATCCCCGTCCTGTCCCCCAACGCTTCAGCCAGGTTCAACCTCTCCAACATGTCGGGTTTCAGTCCACTCTAAACATTTTTATAGCAGAAAAGTGCAAAGAGAGAGATGAAACTCTCGCCCTCGATGCTGCGGGGGCTGAGGAGGGCAGGGGCTGTTTGGTGGTTCCTCCGACCGACCCTCACGGTCCCGCTCCCTCTCCCTTCCTCCCCCATTACCGTGTAAAAACCCACTGAAGAACAAACATTCCTCCAAACCCAGGCGCAGGAAAAGATTAAACACAGAAGACTTAGAAAGTGTCATTATTTTTTGCTTTAAATCCTTCGTGGAAAGTTTGATGGTCTTTACTCACGAACAATCCAAAAATTATTTTACTTTTTATTTCTTTTCTCTCTCCTCTTTCCCCATAGAGTAGTTCAGTGATTATTGAACAACCCTGTCCCAGGGATTACTGATGTTCATCAGGACCACACAGCCACATTAGGCAACAGTTTTTCTAGGAACTATCCTAAGGAATAGAAATTACTGATGGAGATTGTTCTGTACCGCTGGCTGCAGTGTTGGTTACTTCGTGTTAAGAAAACAGCATTGCAGAAATCCCAGGAGCTCGGAGGATGATGACAGGAGCAATCAAAGGAGGGTTGGAAATCTATTTATTAATGAAATATAAAGAGATTGGTAGAAAACAATTATACCTTAGAAGAAAGCGCGTAAGAGAAGATGTGATGCAGTATAAAAACCACTGATCAGCACAGATGAGCCAGATCAAGAGCTTCTGACTCAAAGCACACAATCAATTAAACGCTCACAAATTCAAAGCAGATGAAAAGAAGTTTCGTATTGCCCAACCTGAAATTCAGACAAATCAACATTGCCAGGATCGACATGGCCGCGATATTAAAGTACCGACATTGATGCACCGCAAAGGAGCGGAATCACTAATTACAAACTCTGGAAGGGGTATTACACACCAATCTTGTTGCTGTGAGCCCATCTCCAACACCGCAACCACAATAGGATTTAAAGAGAAGATAATTCCCAAAAATCCACTATTTCAGACGTCAGTGGTGGCCACAGTAGGACTCGGAGCTCTGGACCAGGACTTGCAGGTCTCTGATGGTATCTCACAGACACATTTACTGTCTGATCACATCTCTGCATTTCTCATGACTCCTGCTGTCCACCACACTGAAAAGGAACATGAATTGTGTTGGGAGGTTGTGCTTATAATCCTGACCCACCTGATCTCATTGCCCACAGAATTGATTCTGGTGGTAAAACCCGGCGGTAGCGTTGGAAATCAGTGCACAGCGGGTTTTATTCAACTCAAGCCGCCCGGAGAAAAGCACATAAAAATGTTGTTAAAAATAAACTTGGATAGACAGAGACCTGGTGTAAACCAAGTGTAAACTCTGAGTGGATTTTTACTACAGGCTCATAAACCTCTGAAAATAAAAGTTTGTGGTGGGAATCGAGAGAGACGTCTGCCACGGGAACAGTGGGTGCTCCCGTCGTTTGACTCCCCCCCAAAAATCTCACTTTCTTTTGCAAAATTATGCCTATAAACGACATTCTGGAACCTTCACTGCTGCCTCCTCTGTCACAAGTTGTGGCATCCTCCCAGTCTCAGGCAATTCCTTCCTTCCACTCCTTTTTTTCCACATCCCACAGGAAAACTTCATGGATGCGACGCAGCTTTTGTTGGTTGTAGTACATCAAGATCCCAAAATTACTACTAATTGTTAACATTTGTAAGTATTTCAAGCTTTTCATTTTCATAATGACTCCTCATGGTTCTGTTGACCAGAGGGAGATTTTAATCCCAAACGTGCCCAAGTGTCCAAATTGCCATTACACTTTCAGGAATAAAAAACCATACAAAGGCTTTTAAGAAGTCATGAAGTTTGCTTATTGAAAATCAGAAATGAATATTTATTGTCAGATTTCCATCGGAGATGGCTGGAAGTGTAAATTATTCACATGTTTACATTTGAAAGCCGCTGTACTCTAATGATCCCATTTTCCGCAGTGTATTAGCGGTGAGATCATGAAAAGCTTCATCAGAGGGTTCAACAAACACCAAGCTACAAGTTTCCCCGCAATGGAAGGGGCTGGCTGGTCAGTGCCTGCTCGGTAGCATCAAGGTGACCAAACGCTTGTCAAAAATTAGGTTTTTTCCACTATATAAATGCAAGTGTATTTATCATAAAACCTGCAAGGCTTCAGCTTGGCCAGCAGCTATGAAAGCAAGAGGCAAACTTTGAATTTGATTGTTTCAGTTCTTTTTCTTAAGGAGTTGAAGGGGTGGAATGAAGAAAGCAGTTAAGTTTGGAGTTTTTAGCACTGTTCTGTAGGTTTGTTTGTTTAGTTATTTCATCATACATCAGAAATAACAGAAAATATACGTCTATCACTGTTCTTCTTTAGGAGACTCTACCTACTTTGTTCTCAGTTCTCCATGACTGGATGTCCCCTGGTCCCCTGTGCCCGTCCTGTCCGTGTCCCCAACAGAGCAGGAGCTGCTCGGGTTGGACACATGGAGAATATTTTCTGCCTTAACTGAGATTTTGCTGAACTCCCACCATTGTGTTAGGTGGTTAATTTTTGCCCCCTCTCCAGGGTTATCATGGGATATCCTGTTCACGCATCCAGAGCCTAGCATACAGGTGACCGGAATTTCTTGCATTTAAAGGAAAAAACACAAAACACACAAACGCAAGGAGAAAAAATGGTTTTTAAACTATTAAGACAATTTTTTTTTAACCTCATAAAGAACCTAAAAGAGGCAAAAGCCCAATTTTCCCACCATTCCGCCCTGGGTTCCAGTGCCCACCTGTGTCACCCTGTCCGCACGGTCCAAAGCGCTGCAGCTGCCCTTGGACTTTCTGCCAGTATAATTTTTTAAATACATCAATATTATACTCCAGGGCATGTTTTCCTGGGCCAACAATACATGCCTCACTTTTATTGTGAGGCGCAAGCCCTTCGGTTTCTTGTCTTTTGACCTCCCAAGAAATGTATTAATGGCCCTATAAAGTTCTCTCTGGCACGTATTCATATTAATACAATATACCTCTTTGTTTTTATACTATGTAGTCAAAGCAGGGAGGAGGGAACAGAAGGCAAAAAAGACAGTTGTTTCAATGGTCTTCCACCACAAAACATAGTTCAGATGGAAATAAAAACCCAACAGTGATCTGAAGGGGGATAGATGACATTATTGAAGGTATGTTTTAGCTTGGCTTATTTCTGTTCCTATTTATTTTTGTTACCCTCGGTTATGAGTGAGCCAGGGATGCCTCCTGCCCACTGACAGAGAGAGCTCAAAATTGCTGGGAAAATAACTTCCCTCTAATGATTTTTTATTCTAAACCAAACCCCACTAATTGACTAGAGACTTAGTTCAATACTTGGGCTACATCTTCATTCCAGTGAGCTCACTGGGACCAGGTTTTGCCATAACTGGTGCATTTAACCCCCTCTACACACATCAGCAAACGATGCGAGTGATAAATAGTTTGCTAAACGTTGGTGTAGTATCCGCGTAGCACAGTCTAGTACATCTATGGACATTTTCTAGTGTTCCAATTTTGCTTTTTGATATAGTGGCCATATTAAAACCCCTATCAAAGCCTCGTATCTAATATTGCCACGCCATTATCAGTCTCTCATTTGCACAGCAGACATAAATATATATCACCCCGTACAGATGGCAAAACAGGCTCAGCTAAGAAAATAGCCTGCTATCATTTATTTCTAACCGATACGGACAGAATATGTTTGAACTAACCTTTTAATTAGATCAAATACTTGATAAAATCCAATCTAAAACTCAAAATGAGTGCGCCAAAGGACATGCCAGATTTCTGAAGCAGAGCACAGTGCTCTGAATCCATTAAAAAAAAAACAAAAAGAGTAATTATTTTTTACTACTCACAAGACAAATCAACTAAACCTTAATTTCAACCACAGTGTCCTCAGCTCTGTTACGTACATGGGAAAGGAGGGTAAACCTGGTCTCGATCCTACTTAAGTCTGGGAATTTTTCCTTCTACTTCGGAGGAAAACATCACAGTTCATAAAATGTGTCCTTTTCATGAAAGCGGAACTACTTTTCTCCTTCCAACACTTCCAAAAGAACACTTCAAAGTTACCAGCAGCAAGTCAGCCAACAACTCTTTCCAAAGGACGTTTCCGAGCTGATCTCCACATTTTGATAAAGTGAAGAAAGTGTCACCAAAACTGTAATAGAAAACACTCTCCAAACCCTGTGCATAGAACAGGGGCAGGGCGTTCGCCAGCAGTTCTAACTTCCTAGCAGCATCTCAACTTTTGTTCATCTTTGATATTTAGGGCAGAATAGATGGAAATATCCATAATTAATAACGACTAAACCAAAAGTTTATTCTTTTTATTAATTTTTAAATCTAGAAAAATACTAAAAAACATGCAGCTGAAGTTATTTGGCAAGCTCCTCGCAACGCACATGAATAAATCTCTTTCAGCGAGTCTCCCAGGGATTTAGGCAAAACTTTGTGAATGCCAAGGAGGAAATCTAAAAACAATTTCTGGCTTGTTTGTTGAGCCAAAAAAAGTGCACATCGTGTCCAAAGTACAATTTGAACTAGTATTTTTTTGTACTGAAGAATGAAGTGCTGCATGTTTTCAGCTCAGGGCTGTCTAATGAACCAGGGTCACCAACATTTTAACTCTTAACCCCAGCCTCATTTTAGGGCTTTTCTTGCACTTCTGGGGTGGGAGCAGCAGAGCATGGGGCAGACAGGGCTTGGTTCTTTGCTTTTGGGGAGCAAAACATTTTGTAAAACCTACTCGGGCCATTTTAATAGAGGTTGATATGCAGAAAGGCATCAGTGGTCAAGCACAGACTGACCAGCAGCCTGGTTTAGGTTAACTTGCCCATAGAGGTTAAAGGGCTCACTCCATCCAGATCCTACTGAAATCATTAAATTGCCTTTTCTAGCATGAACAAGTCAAATTTCAGAGCATAGAAAAGGGCTCTGTACCCCACAGCGCATTTGTAAACGGGGGCAAGCTTGGTGACAATAAAAATGCAAGATAAAAGTCTCCCGTTGCTGGTGATGCTCAGAACACAGTCAACAGCGTGGAGCTGGGAAATTCCTGACGTGCTTGATCTGTTCTTCTTTACCCAAAATCGTGCACAATTCTAAGCTTTGCATGTAGGTTTGTAACGTGCTTGTTCTAACAGAGAAAATCTTTGTGGGCTTTATATCAAGTGTAGCACCAAAGGCCACCCTCGATATAAAAGAATAAATATCTCTGGGAGAGAAAGCTCTCCGAATGAAAGCTGCGTTTTTCTAACACGACGTTGATCGTCCTTTTTGGGACAGATTTGCTCTGTTTTGTTTCAGAGCATGATGGAGAAAAGCTGAGCCAGGCAGAACGCAAGGTGGGGATTGCCAGAGTCACTAAGAATCATCTTCTTCACGATTTTCACAGATATCTGACCCAAAAAGCACAAAATCAGCAAATTCTTTTAAGAAAGACCATTCCTGCGCTGCTGCTTCCCCTGGTGCAGAAGAGCTGTGGTTTCCTGAACACAAATACAAAACCGAAGATATTGTATAGTCCACCACTCTTGCCATTCTCCTGGCACAATGAGTTCTAGTTATGGGGGGATATATATCCTTGCAGGAATCACATCCAGCTTCTGTACAAAGCGGTGCAATGAGATTTGCATCTTCAATCAAAACATCAGCAGAACTGACAGATTCTTTGTTTAAATAAGGTTTGTCTCAGCTTTGAGATTTCTAACTGTTGTCACCAACAATACACACGAAGCTTTATGTAAAGCAGATGCACTAATTCATTCCTTCCCCTGATTAAAAATGTTGTGCAGTTCACTGAAAATCTGGGCGTTGTGATTTTTAAATTGCTGTAGACATGAGCTTCCAGCACACTCTTCTTTTATGCATCGCGTCACTTCCCGCTTGAAAATGAATATAACAAAATCATGTACACCACCTAAAAACTCAACTTTAAATATTCTCCCATCGTAGCTGGTTTTCAAGCGAGCGATTTGAAGGAAAAAATGAAGGTGTTTTTTCGAAAAGGGCGCACATTTGTATTGCCCAGGTTGTGTGACAGCATATTAAAAACCCTTGCAAATACTGCTCTGATGACACTGGAAAGTTAACAGACTTTCCCAAGCTGTGGGTCAGCGTCTAAACCAGAACCTCGGCACTGAGATTGTCAGGAACTTGAATCTCTCTGGTTGCTCAAGCCGGTGGGACTGGTCAAGCTCATTTCTCACAGAACGCTCAGTAGTGTTCGAGATGTGACCAATCACGCTGACACCAGCAGGATGCACCCTATAAACGCGACAAGTGTCTAATTAGGAAAAGCACCCACTGGTTGGTTTCTTTTTGAGTGTAATAGACAAAACTCAATCATGTATTCAAACTGCAGCTAAAAGTCTTTATTTACTCAACCAAAAGACAGCACTGATTACCTTACGTTGACCTACAGAAAATTTTGACTAAAATTCAACTCTATCCTGAAACGTTAGTAAAAACCTAGCATTACCACCTCATGTTCTTCTTGTCCCTTGGGCTTCCACGAACATTTCCTTGGCAAAAGGCTTCTTTGGTTTTTTTCCATAGCCACAAGTCCAACAATTCACTGTGATGCAAATAACAAAATAGCATCTTTCTGGTTCATCCAGCATCACCAGGAGAGATCCATTTCTGCTACTAAATGCCAAGCAACTTGAAATAGATCTGTTTTTGCAGAAATTAAGATGCTTCCTACCCATTTGGACAAGCTCCGGTGTTAGCGTGGTTGCTATTAAAACCATCTTTGGCGGAGCGCAGAGCAGGGATATCACCGTGACCAAACACGAACTAATCACCCACACTGGACACCTGCTCAGAATAATACAAATTCATCATGATGCCATGAAAAAGCTGAAAGCACGGGTATGGCAGTGACAGAAAGAAGAGGCTTGTTTCAAAACCTTTTTCCAGCAAACAAAAATCCTTTCTCCAAATTTGATTACGCTGTAGCAAAGTATAGCAACCTTACATGATATTCTTGTTGAGAAGTTACCTAAATTAGTGATTTCTGACTGTATTCTCCCTTAGGGTAAGGTAATCAGAGAAAATAATTCGCATCTCTCCAGCTTGCAAAAGGAGCACGTGG